>NC_090255.1:530996-555996 GCF_037325665.1 Littorina saxatilis
CTAAGTGCAGCGGCATATATTTTGTGCAATCTACCAGCTCAAAAATCCTCTGCTCAAAAACTTCCTTGGATCGACTTTTAACTTCAGCGATACTTCAGAACGCAATCAAATTAAGTGGCATCTAAAACAGGCGCGATATAGGAAGATAATGAAGTCAGTTGTGCTTTGGTGGGAGTTGACTGCCTAACTCTAGGGGCCTCACTTTACTGGAGAAGAGAGTGGTGCCCGAGTACTATTGAGGACACGTGATCACTCTCTAGGACACGTGACCACTCTAGGACACGTGACCACACCCCAGGCTCTTTCAGGACGCCATGTTCCTAGACCGGGAATCTTGAAAGTGACTGGGAACAGGAGGGAGACTTTAGAATCTAGGAGAGAGTTGCTTAGCTGGGAATTGGAGATAGGTCGCACTTCCACGTCAAATGAAGAGCACATTCAGATTCATACCACTACCGTTTCCATGGAAACGTAGCACACATGGACTGTTGTGATAGGAACACAAGTTCCTCACGACACTCTTTCTCGCGTTCGGCACTTGTATCGCTGATATGTACACAGTGGAACAGGGAAGTAGCACGGCAAAGTTGCTTTCGTTGTGGACAAGTCTTTGTACAGATATGAACACATGTTGGCGAATGAACGTCCTCTTTAGAACTAACTGACCAATCACTGGTCAACGTTCTCTAAGCTTACATCAGACTGATTTCTGTGTCATGGATTTATTGAAACTGAGCTGTTGTGTTCCTTGCGTTGCGCTGTGGTCAGACTACCTATGCTGACCCTTGCTGGCTAGTTGGTTTTGATTACTGGCTGAGTGCACTGATAGCTTTAAATGTGTTTCTTTAGTCAGTCAACAAAGGCACTGATAGCTTTAAATGTGTTTCTTTAGTCAGTCAACAAAGGCACTGATAGCTTTACATGTGTTTCTTTAGTCAGTCAACAAAGGCACTGATCTGAAATCACTACAAGCTTTTTCTTGATCAATAATTCTTTCTCAAAATATATTTTTCCTTTCTGTACTGATTATGGTTAACAGAGCTTCCAGATGATCTAAACACTCGTACCTGCTATACACGAGTAGATTAGCGCGTTAAAAGACACGACAAAACTGAGTTAGACAGGAAAGCCCACTGCCCGGACTGCCAGAGGTAGAGCACAACACTGAGTTAGACAGGAAAGCCCACTGCCAGAGGTAGAGCACATCTATAAGTTTATCTTGTTGTGCTTCTTTGCTTTATCATGAATTGCATGACTTTGTAATCATCCATATGAATAAACACGGTTTAAGTCAAATGCATTACTGCGCCAAAGGGGACCCCTTGTGATGAATTATAATAAAACCTTGAAACCTTGAAACCTTGAAAGTCAAAACCTCGAAAGCTTAAAACCTTAACACTTTGAAAGCTAAAGACGGAAGCTCGTTTCTCTGTCAGAACCAATCCTGGAATGTCAAGTAGTTTTCGAAGTCAGAAACAATGGTGCGCAGTGGTGTCGGTGATACCTGGTCCAACAGTGAGTTGTGGTGTCGGGTGATAGCTGGTCCAACAGTGAGTTGTGGTCGTGGTGCTAGTCCCAGCATTCCACACTGGTGGCGTGGTTGCAGACCTTAATGTTGTCGTCGAAGCGCGTGCCGGCTGGACAGGACATGATGTGGGGCGGGTAGTCCATCCAGGCTCCTGGCAGACACATGACGAACTTCTCGCAGTCGTCAGGATGGGGGAACAGGCCTGATCCCAGACTGCGACAGTTGATGGCTGGAGGGACAAGGTAGAATTGTGTTAGGAGTTGGTTTAGTGATTATTGCGGACTTTAAGTCGCTCGCTGTTAACGTTAACGTAATTGTCAACAATATCATTGCGCAACACAGCGACGGCGAGGAAAGGCTCGCTGTCAAATAACAACATGCAGTTTTACAATTTGTGGTCATGGTCTCGCGGCTGGAATGCGGAAGCTGTGACCCGGCAGTTGCACAATTAATGTAACCCTTGCCTACACTCCGGTACTATCTTCCTAACGGACTCAGCTTAACGTCACTAAAGAGGAGCACCAGTTAAAGGCTGTGATAGACAATTAAGGCAGGATAGTGTTAGGATTATGTTTCGTGATTGAAGAGAAACATCAGAAGGACAAACAATGGCTGTGATAGACAATTAAGGCAGGATAGTGTTAGCATTATGTTTCGTGATTGAAGAGATAGACAATTAAGGCAGGATAGTGTTAGCATTATGTTTCGTGATTGAAGAGATAGACAATTAAGGCAGGATAGTGTTAGCATTATGTTTCGTGATTGAAGAGATAGACAATTAAGGCAGGATAGTGATAGGATTATGTTTCGTGATTGAAGAGATAGACAATTAAGGCAGGATAGTGATAGGATTATGTTTCGTGATTGAAGAGATAGACAATTAAGGCAGGATAGTGATAGGATTATGTTTCGTGATTGAAGAGATAGACAATTAAGGCAGGATAGTGATAGGATTATGTTTCGTGATTGAAGAGATAGACAATTAAGGCAGGATAGTGATAGGATTATGTTTCGTGATTGAAGAGAAACATCAGAAGGACAAACAATGGCTGTGATAGACAATTAAGGCAGGATAGTGATAGGATTATGTTTCGTGATTGAAGAGAAACATCAGAAGGACAAACAAAGGCTGTGATAGACAATTAAGGCAGGATAGTGATAGGATTATGTTTCGTGATTGAAGAGAAACATCAGAAGGACAAACAAAGGCTGTGATAGACAATTAAGGCAGGATAGTGATAGGATTATGTTTCGTGATTGAAGAGAAACATCAGAAGGACAAACAAAGGCTATGATAGACAATTAAGGCAGGATAGTGATAGGATTATGTTTCGTGATTGAAGAGAAACATCAGAAGGACAAACAATGGCTAGAATTCAGTCGTGAAAGGTTGGGGCCTCTCAGTCCGATGGCCAAACCTTCAATAACATTCTGAGCCTTTTAAATAGCATCGGTATTTATTTATAATCTAATTACAAAAAGATCGTTACGAGTTCAGTGAAGAACACATCGGAGCCATACAAATGGGCATATGTTAAATGTGTCGATGCACAACTGTAGAGTGTCGAGACTCGATGAGTAATTACACACGTTGTCATGGACAACATGTCCCAAGTCTCTGTCTCAGACTTAGTTCTGGAAATTAAAATACATGTAGTTCTGATAAATGACTTGCCTTATGTCTTATTCTATGACACATTTCAAGTTTTCTGGTTATCATGGCCGGTATGCAGGAGTCGAGATTAGAGACTTTAGTCAGGGATAAACTGTACCCTTGACGGAGTTTATCCTGGACTTAAGTCTGTAAACTCGACTTGTGCATACCAGCCCAGAAACATTATATTCGGGGAGTTGTAGCAAGCTTGAAGGCGAACAGATTGCTGAGGGCACAGAGCAAGGCTGAGAAATACGATCAGATTGCTGAGGGCACAGAGCAAGGCTGAGAAATACGATCAGCGAGTTGAACTGTCAAACAGACATTGCCAACTGCCAATAGTTGATGTGCTTGCTCAATTGATTTGCTTTAAGCTGAGCTAGGAAATAAAAGCGGACAGCCGCCCTGAAGACACACATTTGTCGCATGTCAACGGAATGGGTCCACAGAAGAATTTCTGACTAGTCGATCCAGGAAAATAACACCCCTAAAAACATTGACAGAATGAGACGGGGGTGAGTACACACCCGTGTCTTGTCAATCAATGTTTCATTCCCCTCACTAGCCCCGCCTGCTGTAGTGCCTTCCCCCCCCCCCCCCCCCCCCCACAACCCTCCCCCTCAATCTCTTCCTCTATTCCCTTAAACCGGAATTCAAAGCATCGTGCAGCCAGCTTATGTTTTGTATCAATTAATTGTTGAATAAAGCATCGTGCAGCCAGCTTATGTGTTGTATCAATTAATTGTTGAATAAAGCATCGTGCAGCCAGCTTATGTGTTGTATCAATTAATTGTTGAATAAAGCATCGTGCAGCCAGCTTATGTGTTGTATCAATTAATTGTTGAATAAAGCATCGTGCAGCCAGCTTATGTGTTGTATCAATTAATTGTTGAATAAAGCATCGTGCAGCCAGCTTATGTGTTGTATCAATTAATTGTTGAATAAAGCATCGTGCAGCCAGCTTATGTGTTGTATCAATTAATTGTTGAATAAAGCATCGTGCAGCCAGCTTATGTGTTGTATCAATTAATTGTTGAATAAAGCATCGTGCAGCCAGCTTATGTGTTGTATCAATTAATTGTTGAATAAAGCATCGTGCAGCCAGCTTATGTGTTGTATCAATTAATTGTTGAATAAAGCATCGTGCAGCCAGCTTATGTGTTGTATCAATTAATTGTTGAATAAAGCATCGTGCAGCCAGCTTATGTGTTGTATCAATTAATTGTTGAATAAAGCATCGTGCAGCCAGCTTATGTGTTGTATCAATTAATTGTTGAATAAAGCATCGTGCAGCCAGCTTATGTGTTGTATCAATTAATTGTTGAATAAAGCATCGTGCAGCCAGCTTATGTGTTGTATCAATTAATTGTTGAATAAAGCATCGTGCAGCCAGCTTATGTGTTGTATCAATTAATTGTTGAATAAAGCATCGTGCAGCCAGCTTATGTGTTGTATCAATTAATTGTTGAATAAAGCATCGTGCAGCCAGCTTATGTGTTGTATCAATTAATTGTTGAATAAAGCATCGTGCAGCCAGCTTATGTGTTGTATCAATTAATTGTTGAATAAAGCATCGTGCAGCCAGCTTATGTGTTGTATCAATTAATTGTTGAATTCAAAGCATCGTGCAGCCAGCTTATGTGTTGTATCAATTAATTGTTGAATTGAAAGCATCGTGCAGCCAGCTTATGTGTTGTATCAATTAATTGTTGAATTCAAAGCATCGTGCAGCCAGCTTATGTGTTGTATCAATTAATTGTTGAATAAAACACTGTTGAAACCAACTGTGACAGAAACGGGTTAAGGCGGAAGTGACGTACCTCCTGGCGCCTTCGCCTGCGCACCAGCCGACGACTCGTGTTTCCGGTGACGTCGCTTGTTGTTCCAGCCGTGGTCATGGTGACGGTGCTTTTCGTGCACAGAGTTCTCTCCCCTTTGTCGCTCTCTGGGCGTGGTGGGCGTGGTGAGGGGTGCGTGGCTGGGGGAGGGGCGTCCCGTGGGGCGTGCGTTCCAGTGTGTGGTGGGGGCGGCGGTTGTGGTTCGCTTCCACCAGGGCGCCTTGGTGACCGCCTTGGTGTTCCATGGCCGCCGGGTTGGTTTGCCCCACCACGACACGCGCGTGCCTTTGGACAAGGACGGCTGTGGACAGGCCGAGAGAGAAAGGTTGTCAGTGGATGATAATTTGACCTTGATTTGACCATGTAAGTGTAATATACGTTTGTTGTTCAATGCCATGATACACTCATGGCTTTACATGTTGTAATTGCTGTATGTTAAGCACACTCCTGATTGCCGTGCCCCAAGTGGGCCCCTTGTCGTGAGTAATGATACACCTTGAAACCTTCAACCTTGAATGAAAACAATACGATGACGAGCACATCGTGTGGTGTAGGGGAGATCTAAAGTTGAAATTGGGGAACGTCATGAAGAAAAAAATACCATGATCATGTTGTATGAAATAGGGGAGAGAGGTTTGTCACTGGACGGCCCCCATAAGGCTGAAAACAATACAATTGTACTGCTCCCGATGCTTTGTTGTTCACAATATTTCATGGCACCTTAATAAGATGAGAAATAAACCAGTGTTTAAACCAAAACAACGAACGCATGGTGTTAAGCAGGAAAGAGGTTTATGACTGGAAGACAAAACTAAGGGTAACAAGAGGACATTGAACGCTTCGTGTAAAGTTGGAGAATGTGCCGTCAGGAAGACAGCATTAGGATAAAGACAATCCAGACATTGGTAAAAGGTGCAATATGCATTAAAATAGAGACAGTGAGAGAGACATACTGACAGAAAAAAAAGTTTGCCACTGGGTCAGCACATCATGTGAAGTGATGGAAAATGGGCAAGTTTGTCATACAGTGCTAAAGACAAGTTAAGGATAAAAAAAAACGACGAAGGAGTAGAGACAAGGCAAGCGTTAAGTAGCCATTGCAAGGGCATGGCACAATGTAACGGTAAAAAGACAATAAATAAATCGTGTGAAATGGGTTAGAGAAGTTTGGCATGTTGAATTATCGCCAGCTTAACGCTAAAAAAGGCAATGACCACATAATTATTGTGGAGAGAGACAGAGACAGACAGAGACAGACAGAATGAGAGACAGAGCGAGAGAAAGAGGAGTTTGCCATATTATGTAAGGGCCTGATTGACGTGAAACCCACAACTAAACAGACAATGACCTTATGTGAAGTAGGACAGATGACGTCATTTGATGCTTAACGTTAACCACAACTAAACAGACAATGACCTTATGTGAATTAGGACAGATGACGTCATTTGATGCTTAACGTTAACCACAACTAAACAGACAATGACCTTATGTGAAGTAGGACAGATGACGTTGTCATTTGATGCTTAACGTTAACCACAACTAAACAGACAATGACCTTATCGGGTGAATTAGGAAAGATGACGTTGTCATTTGATGCTAAAGCCAATGTAAGGATAAAGAATACGAGGAAGGAATGGGCCAAAGAAAAGCGTAGCTAGCTGTGGTTTTAAGCGTAATCCATTATAAACATGGACATGGATTTAGACAGCGATTTAAGCGAGATGGGAAGGGAGAGAATGTTGCAAGACGAAAAGCAATGACCGTGTCGTGTGAAGTGAGCGACAGAGACATGCCATTGGAAGGCCAACGTGGAGACAGACCAGACACTGAAAACACCGTGTGAAGTTGGGCTTATGGTGACCTCCACACACACAATAGGGTGACGCGATTCATAATACAGTAGAACCCTCCTTTTAAGGCCTCCAAAATTATCTGAAATTCAGGTCTTAAAAAGTACGGAGTGTTAAAATGGGGATACACTTACAGAGGTTATGAACAGAAAATTTAAAAGAAAAACAAGCAAGGTCTTAAAAAGGGGGAGGTCTTAAATTGGGGGTGGTGGGGGTGGTGGGGGTGGGGGGTCCTTAATAGGGGGTTCCAATGTACGCTATAAATATGGACACGCATTACGATGGCAAAAGTGAGATCAGCGGAAAGAACGGGACGAGCCAAGACCAGTAAGTCAAAAACAAACAGGATCACGGCGGGAGGGGAGATCACTCATGGCGATTACTACGAGGGGCAGACACTCACGGTCATGGCCAATGTCAAAAAGCCAAGCACACACAACAAAATGCGATGAGGTAAAAAGTCTGGGACGGTTTTGTTTGATTAAAACCTTGGGATAGAGGAGAAGAATTCTAATTTGCCAAACAAAGAGAAACATTGTGCCTTTGGGACAAAAACTGAAGGAGAACGATTCCAAGGCACTTATCGACAATCAAATATTATATGCGAGCTGAATGTCAGTGGAGAAGAACTCTATCGTTGTAGGGAGAAGAACTCTATCGTTGTAGAGAGAAGAACTCTATCGTTGTAGGGAGAAGAACTCTATCGTTGTAGGGAGAAGAACTCTATCGTTGTAGGAAGAAGAACTCTATCGTTGTAGGGAGAAGAACTCTATCGTTGTAGGGAGAAGAACTCTATCGTTGTAGGGAGAAGAACTCTATCGTTGTAGGGAGAAGAACTCTATCGTTGTAGGAAGAAGAACTCTATCGTTGTTGGGAGAAGAACTCTATCGTTGTAGGGAGAAGAAGAACTCTATCGTTGTAGGGAGAAGAACTCTATCGTTGTAGGGAGAAGAACTCTATCGTTGTAGAGAGAAGAACTCTATCGTTGTAGGGAGAAGAACTCTATCGTTGTAGGGAGAAGAACTCTATCGTTGTAGGAAGAAGAACTCTATCGTTGTAGGGAGAAGAACTCTATCGTTGTAGGGAGAAGAACTCTATCGTTGTAGGGAGAAGAACTCTATCGTTGTAGGGAGAAGAACTCTATCGTTGTAGGGAGAAGAAATACGATAGAAGAAAGGAAATATCAAAGAAGGGAACTGATGAAGACTGACGCCGAGAGCAAACAAAGATCATTTAAAAGTGAGAAAGAGACAAATAAAGATCATTTAAAAGGGAGAAAGAGAAAAACATAGCGGAAAAGAGAGAGGGGAGGGGGCAGAGAGGGGCCATTGGACTGGAAGAATGGAACAAAAGCGAGATTAATCTTTACATATATATCACAAACCAATATACCGCGTTGATTTAACAGAGCTAGGGATAAAGCGACGGAAAGAACAATAGAACAAGTCGCGTAAGGCGAAAATACAACATTAGTCAAGCTCAGTCGAACTCACAGAATGAAACTGAACGCATTGGATTTTTTCCGCAAGACCGTACACTCGTAGCATCGTCTGTCTAACGCTCGTGGCAAAGGCAGTGATATCAACAATCCAGAAAAGCGCGGTAGCGGTTGCGCTGAGGAGGATAGCACGCTTTTCTATATCTCTATTCTTTTTAACTCTCTGAACGTGTTTTTAATCCAAACATATCATATCTATATGTTTTTGGAATCAGGAACGGACAAGGAATAAGATGAAAGTGTTTTTAAATTGATTTCGGAAATTTAATTTTAATCATAATTTTTATATTTTTAATTTTCAGAGCTTGTTTTTAATCCGAATATAACATATTTATATGTTTTTGGAATTAGAAAATGATGAAGAATACGATAAACGTAATTTTGGATCGTTTCATAAAAAAATACTTTTAATTACAATTTTCAGATTTTTAATGACCAAAGTCATTAATTAATTTTTAAGCCTCCAAGCTGAAATGCAATGCCAAAGTCCGGCCTTCGTCGAAGATTTCTTGGCCAAAATTTCAATCAATTTGATTACAAAATGAGGGTGTGACAGTGCCGCCTCAACTTTTACAAAATGCCGGATATGACGTCATCAAAGACATTTATCGAAAAAATAAAAAAAACGTCTGGGGATATCATACCCAGGAACTCTCATGAAAAATTTCATAAAGATCGGTCCAGTAGTTTACTCTGAATCGCTCTACACACACACACACACACACACACACACACACACACACACACACACACACACACACACACACACACACATACATACATACACCACGACCCTCAACTCGATTCCCCCCTCTATGTTAAAACATTTGGTCAAAACTTGACTAAATGTAAAAAGGAAGAAAGAATGCAATGAAAGAAAGACAATTGAGAGGCGTAAAGCACGCACACGTTTGAACCGCAAAGCCAGTGCTGGCAGCCTTATGCTAGGGGTCGGAAAACGGGAAAAGATAAAGATCGAGAATGACGTACAGAAAAAAAGTAAAGCAACACCAACAGACATCTTCTAGTCTAGTCAGCCAACGCATACCACTGTTAAAACAAAGAAATAAACAAGTCGCGTAAGGCGAAAATACAATATTTAGTCAAGTAGCTGCCATTTTTCAGCAAGACCGTATACTCGTAGCATCGTCAGTCCACCGCTCACGGCAAAGGCAGTGAAATTGACAAGAAGAGCGGGGTAGTAGTTGCGCTAAGAAGGATAGCACGCTTTTCTGTACCTCTCTTTGTTTTAACTTTCTGAGCGTGTTTTTAATCCAAACATATCATATCTATATGTTTTTGGAATCAGGAACCGACAAGGAATAAGATGAAAGTGTTTTTAAATTGATTTGGACAATTTAATTTTGATAATAATTTTTATATATTTAATTTTCAGAGCTTGTTTTTAATCCGAATATAACATATTTATATGTTTTTGGAATCAGCAAATGATGGAGAATAAGATAAACGTAAATTTGGATCGTTTTATAAATTTTTAGTTTTTTTTACAATTTTCAGATTTTTAATGACCAAAGTCATTAATTAATTTTTAAGCCACCAAGCTGAAATGCAATGCCGAACCCCGGGCTTCGTCGAAGATTACTTGACCAAAATTTCAACCAATTTGGTTGAAAAATGAGGGCGTGACAGTGCCGCCTCAACTTTCACGAAAAGCCGGATATGACGTCATCAAAGACATTTATCAAAAAAATGAAAAAAACGTTCGGGGATTTCATACCCAGGAACTCTCATGTCAAATTTCATAAAGATCGGTCCAGTAGTTTAGTCTGAATCGCTCTACACACACACACACACACACACACAGACACACACACACACACACACACAGACACACACACGCACATACACCACGACCCTCGTTTCGATTCCCCCTCGATGTTAAAATATTTAGTCAAAACTTGACTAAATATAAAAACAGACAAATAGAAAGGACTTGCAAAAATAAAGAAAGGATTATGAAGAACTAAGGTAACACCATCGGAAAGGTTGCAGTCTTATCAGTTTATTAACAACACTCGTGGTCTTCCCCATTGACGTGGTCTCGGCGAACACAACGAATGAAAGAACTAAAGAAAAGAAAGAGAAACAGAATAGAATACACAGACGTGACTAGAAAAGAAGAGCCAAGAAAGACGAAGACGTTGAGCAGCACCACCAGCACACCTAGAAGTCTGATCAGAGTATTCACAGCACCACCAGCAAACATAACAGTCTGATCAGAGTACTTACAGCACCACCAGCACACCTAGCAGTCTGATCAGAGTACTTACAGCACCACCAGCACACCTAGCGGTCTGATCAGAGTACTTACAGCACCACCAGCACACCTAGCGGTCTGATCAGAGTACTTACAGCACCACCAGCACACCTAGCGGTCTGATCAGAGTACTTACAGCACCACCAGCACACCTAGCGGTCTGATCAGAGTACTTACAGCACCACCAGCACACCTAGCGGTCTGATCAGAGTACTCACAGCACCACCAGCACACCTAGCAGTCTGATCAGAGTACTTACAGCACCACCAGCACACCTAGCGGTCTGATCAGAGTACTTACAGCACTCGTGGTTCTTCTCCTCTTGGGCTTGGGCTTGGTCTCGGCTTGCGCGATCTTGGCCACCCCGTCATAGGGCTTGAGTACCCGGGTGACAGTGGACAGCAGCGGGTACTTGCCTCCCCCGCACACCCCGTTGAAGTCGTCCATCTCCACGGACCACACGAAGGCTCCGGCCAGGTCACGCTTCATGATGTTGTCAGCCTGAAAGAAAAAGGGGCAGGTGTGAAACTGGACGCATAATCATATTGTTTTAGGATTGTAATATTATTTCTTCTTCTTCTTCTGCGTTCCCGTTCCACGTAATATTATTTCGACTCTGACGGCATTGCTTTGTCAGACGGATCGACTTAAAGCATTTTAACTGTTAGGTAAGGGTTAACCCTAACCCCAATTTTGTTTGTCTGTAATTATTTTTTGGCCTGTTCACGTTAAAGACCATTTGGTCGATTCACTTGTGAATGTCTTGTTTGGTCACAAATTAAACGTTCGACAATGTACTTTTCTTGTTTTATTATTCTGGATTTGATTGACAAGTCCAGTTTGACGAGTAATAACCTTGTGCAAAAGCTACTTTTTTTCTCAGTAAATATGTACAGATCATCACTGTTTCTCAGCAAGCTACTTTTGTGATTTGTTGGTGTGAATTAACACCTCATAGCTGTCTCTGCTGGTAGTCCATGGGTTAAGCCTGAAATTATACTTGGGACTTGTTGGTGTGAATTAACACCTCATAGCTGTCTCTGCTGGTAGTCCATGGGTTAAGCCTGAAATTATACTTGGGACTTGTTGGTGTGAATTAACACCTCATAGCTGTCTATGCTGGTAGTCCATGGGTTAAGCCTGAAATTATACTTGGGACTTCGCAAAGTCCACTTCACTAAGCTTGCTGCACGCAGCTTTGGTACTGAATGTTCCATAACTTTGGTACTGAATGTTCCATAACTTTGGTACTGAATGTTCCATAACTTTGGTACTGAATGTTCGATAACTTTGGTACTGAATGTTCCATAACTTTGGTACTGAATGTTCCATAACTTTGGTACTGAATGTTCCATAACTTTGGTACTGAATGTTCCATAACTTTGGTACTGAATGTTCGATAACTTTGTGCTCAGTTAAGGAAAGCCTTCATCTCCTGAATGAGAGCGGCCAGTAAGACCTGCGCGACACGTACCTTCATCTTCATGCTGTCGACGTTGTCGAAGCCGACCCACTGGTCACCGCCGTAAGCGTAGGGTGCACCCTGGTCGTCAATCCACCCCGTCTTCCACCCGCTGTCCTGGATGTTCTGACAGACCTGTAGCACAAAGAACGGTGAAGTCAGCGAATGATGCAAAGCTTGATAAGCTGTTATGCTATATGGCGAAATACATTCTTGTTGTTGTTGTGCGTGTTGAGAAGGTCAGTGAATGATGTTTACAGTGATGCACGCCCTTGGTTTGTGGTTTTGGCATCATCGACAGTAAAGGTGTTGGAATAATCTACACCTTGGTCAACTCTTGTTGACTCCCACCTTTCCTGACCGCTTTGAATGTCGAGGAAATGCAATGAAAGCGAAAACAATCCAACGTTTGTTGAAGATTTATTGGTGAAACGAAATTAAATACAATACTGCTGACACGTCTTCAATCTTCAGATAATCACATGGGACGATTTGAACATGCTTCAAAAAGCAAGACGTTTTTTGTGTGTTTTTAATTCCTTAGCATTTAGAGGACTTCAGGTTGACAAGTTAAGTTTCCAGAAGAATTCATTAGCTGAACAAATTTGAGTTTTTTGTTACACCAACTGAATGCCTTGAGTATCGGCGCACGAAACTTGCGTCAACTGAATGCCTTGAGTATCGGCGCACGAAACTTGCGTCAACTGAATGCCTTGAGTATCGGCGCACGAAACTTGCGTCAACTGAATGCCTTGAGTATCGGCGCACGAAACTTGCGTCAACTGAATGCCTTGAGTATCGGCGCACGAAACTTGCGTCAACTGAATGCCTTGAGTATCGGCGCACGAAACTTGCGTCAACTGAATGCCTTGAGTATCGGCGCACGAAACTTGCGTCAACTGAATGCCTTGAGTATCGGCGCACGAAACTTGCGTCAAAACTCCCGGTTTTCTTTTTGTATACCAATCATGCGTTACAATAATCTGTTTTCTGCTACCTTTGATACTTTGTATACCAATCATGCGTTACAATAATCTGTTTTCTGCTACCTTTGATACTTGATACTAACGCTAACTACACTTTGTTGCCGCCATGAAATATTTATGATGCCATGGAATATTTGTGTTGCCATGGAATATTTGTGTTGCAATGGCATATTTGTGTTGCCATGGAATACATGTATCTGTGTTGCCATGGAATACTTGAATTGCAATGGGATATCTATGTCACTATGGACATATCTGTGTTGCCATTGCATATCTATGTTGCCATGGACTATTTGTGTTGCCATGGAATATCTGTTTGCCATGAAATGTGGGTGTTGCCATGGAAACCTGTGTGTGTGTGTGTGTGTGTGTATGTGACGTACCTCGTAGTAGGACATGATTCCGGTCTCCTTGGTGTACTTGCCACTACGACCTCCACCCTTGGCAGGGGCGTGCACTCCGTGCTGACTAGGGTCCATTAAGGTGAAGGACATTCCGTACGTGGCAAGGCCGACAATCAGCTTGCTCTTGGGCACCCCCATGTCCAGCCAGTAGTTGATGGACCAGTTCTGTGACAAAAGCACGGAGAGATGAGCAGTGTGATAACAACATCAACGTTGATAAAGGCGCGATGGACCAGTTCTGTCAGGGTAACAGTGGGATAAAAGGGTAACCTTTTTGTAAAGAGTTAAACAGACATTTTCTTTTCTTTATTATTTTCTCTATTTTTGACGACAGACCTTCTTGAACGATCGGATTTCAGTCATCTGTGTCCAGCGAATAGGTGACACGACTTTGTTCGGAAGTTGGAGAACCAGAATGACGACCAGAACAGCTGATAGCAGTAACTGGTTTTTATTTCTTGGCAAACAGACAGAGTTGGGAACACATGTCGAAGGCGAACGAGCAAGGTTTGCTAATTGTCACAGCGATATCAATGTTAAATCCTTCATGGATTTGGAGATTAATTTTCTGGGAGGAAGAAGGTGTTAGGGCAGAGGGCAGCTTACCTAGTAAAGCTCGGACTGTTCACCAGGGAGGGGGGAGGGGTATAAGAGGGTTCCTATCTACCTGGTAGAGCTCGGACTGTTGACCTAGGGGGGGGGGGGGGGGGGCTGTGAAAAAGTGTTCCCCATTTACCTGGTAAAGCTCGGACTGTTCGCCAGGGGGGTCGTTGCGGTGTTTCCACAGAGGACTGTGATGACCGGTCCGCTTCTCCCACTGACCGTGGTAGTTGTATGTCATCAGCAGCATGAAGTCCATGTACCTGCACGTCACACACAGTTACATGTCGTCACTCACAGTTACATGTCGTCAGTCACACAAAGCTTGTAACTCTTTTCTTAGTTGTTGTGCACATCATCTTCAACTGTTTAGGCTGTGAAACAAAACTCTGGCTGTGAAACAAAACTCTGGCTGTGAAACAAAACTCTGGCTGTGAAACAAAACTCTGGCTGTGAAACAAAACTCTGGCTGTGAAACAAAACTCTGGCTGTGAAACAAAACTCTGGCTGTGAAACAAAACTCTGGCTGTGAAACAAAACTCTGGCTGTGAAACAAAACTCTGGCTGTGAAACAAAACTCTGGCTGTGAAACAAAACTCTTTGTCATGACACACGCCGTAGGTCAGCAGAAGCTAGGCTAAGGGAGGAGGACATGATACCAACTCAGCCTTGAACTTTGCAGAAGTGATAGTTATCTTTGGAATACTTTATACCTTTATACTTTAGACAAAGTCCATGGAGAAACCCAATGTTTCTTTGAAAGAACTTTCCTCTTGTATTGTGGTCCATCATCACATTGATATTGGACACAACAATTAAGAGATGTTACGGCATGATAGGCGATTGCATTAAACTTCAATTCCTCGTCAACAAGGACAGCAATGTTTCAGGGCTCTTAGTGTCCAGCGAATAGCTGACTGGTCAGAGAACCAGAACTACGACCACAACAGTAACTGTAAAAATTGATAGCAGCAACGCCTTTAAACTGTATTTTATTTTTGTGTAAAGGAGAGGGGTTTGTATAGCGATGTTAAAGACGAACATGGGACTAACTGTCATTGTGATATGAATGGCGATGTTAAAGACGAACATGGGACTAACTGTCATTGTGATATGAATGGCGATGTTAAAGACGAACATGGGACTAACTGTCATTGTGATATGAATGGCGATGTTAAAGACGAACGAGAGACTATACTGGCACGGTTGGCCTAGTGGTAAGGCGTCCGCCCCGTGATCGGGAGGTCGTGGGTTCGAACCCCGGCCGGGTCATACCTAAGACTTTAAAATTGGCAATCTAGTGGCTGCTCCGCCTGGCGTCTGGCATTATGGGGTTAGTGCTAGGACTGGTTGGTCCGGTGTCAGAATAATGTGACTGGGTGAGACATGAAGCCTGTGCTGCGACTTCTGCCTTGTGTGTGGCGCACGTTATATGTCAAAGCAGCACCGCCCTGATATGGCCCTTCGTGGTCGGCTGGGCGTTAATCAAACAAACAAACAAACAAACGAGAGACTAACTGTCATTGTGATATGATTGTCGATCTGGGGAAAAGTTCGTTGTTAACGAGGGTAGTGGCGAGACAAGAAGGGCAAAGACACATTGTCTGTTAACGAGGGTAGTGGCGAGACAACGAGGGTAGTGGCGAGACAACGAGGGTAGTGGCGAGACAACGAGGGTAGTGGCGAGACAACGAGGGTAGTGGCGAGACAAGAAGGGCAAAGACACATTGTCTGTTAACGAGGGTAGTGGCGAGACAAGAAGGGCGGACTCACTTGATAATCTTGCGGGGCTCATAGGACGTGTTGATGAAGTACGTGCCGGAAGCGGTTGCCATGGTGAGGAGCAGCTTGTCGCGGCCAGTGGAGCGTGACTCTTCAGCGAACGCCTCGTACAGACCCTGCAACACGTCACACGTTAGGCTACGTCACCAAACTGACATGCGTCACGGGTCAGGTATACGTCATCACACAGACATGGACACACCACGTTTATGTTATTGTTGTTTACTGTGTATTAATTTAACTAATAAGTTAAATATATTTTTTTATTTAATGTTTTATATTATTGTTCTTCAATTTCATAATCAATGTATGGCAATACATTTTATTATTGCTGTATATGTTAATCATACCCCTCATCTTCACGCCCTACTTGGGCCTCCTGTGATGAGTAATAGTAAACTTTGAAACCTTGATTAACAGATCAGTGAGGCTCAAGTTCTATTTGCCATCCATGAAAACAGCTTAAAGCTCAGGCAGCGTCAGGGGGATTTATCAACTGATTTATATCTCTTGGTTTGTTTTTTAATTTCTCATTTTTGTGTGTTCTCGTCTGAACAACATGCGATAGAACAGAAGAGATAAACACATGAAGGAAGCACAAAGCTCTGTAGACGGGCCTTGGCAAGTATGAAGGCGTAATCATCAGGGTTTCAAGATTTCACCGCTAAATGCACACAGATACATTGCTCAGACAGACAGACAAACAGACAGACAGACAGACAGACACACAGACACACAGACAGACACACAGACAGACAGACAGACAGACACACAGACAGACAGACGTACCTTCATGAGCTTGGTGTAGCGGAACTTGTCTTCTGGGGGACTGCCTCGAGTGGCGGGGAACTCCCAGTCCATGTCGAAGCCGTCAAAGTTGTACCTGCACACAATTCAAAATCATTAGCTATTCATGACTGGTGGTATACAGGTAACACTAATTAACCATTTACTCTATTGCATCGAGTCGTCAAAGTTGTACCTGGTGATACAGCCAGGAGTCAGCACGTCAATAATCAGGCATAAAAACTTCTTTTTTTACAAGAATTTTTATTTTTTATTTTTTATTTATAAAAAAAACTTTTTTGATGTCCCTCTTTAAAAATTCTAAAAAACATTATTTTTGTTATTTGAATGCTCTGTTTTAAAACTTTGTCCCGTGTCAGGGACCCTCATACAAGCTCACATATTCAGCAGTATATTAAATGTTGCTTGTAAGGTTCTGAACATCTAGAATTGCTACATCCTGTTCGGCTACAGAGAGGTCTGTACCCTGGCTCTCCGTTAGGTCTGTACCCTGGCTCTCCGTTAGGGACATTGCCCCTGGACCTTACTTTGCCCCCTGAGCTTTCCCTCTTTTTGTTGCTGCGCAGTCATCTGTGTTCATGCGATAATTCTGTGTTCGTTTTGTGTGGCTCATAGCACGCATGAGTGGAACACATCAATCCCTCTACGCAGCCATGCAGGCTTTGTCAGTCGACCAGGACATGAAATATGGTTAAGCCAAAACAAGATAAGAACTGAGCCTTCACTTCCTGAGGTATATGATGTGCTTCTTGATCCTTTTCCTTTATTTTCACTCTTAGAAAGAACGTCAAGGTTAAGTTAAAGTAAGGCAAGGTAGCGGTCATATAGTAAAATCAAAACCAAACCCATTAACACTAAGAACACTTGTTTTTTCTTTACTCTGACACACAACAAGCAACACACTGAGAGAAGTTACACTCACTTCCTGAGGTAGGTGATGACGTTCTTGATCCACATCCTCATGTTGGTCTGGCTGGAGATCATGGGGATGAAGGGCTTGGAGCCGATCTGCCAGCCGCCCACCGCCAGCAGCACCTTCAGGGCCGGGTTCTGCTCCTTCATGGCTATGGTGCGCTCGTAAAGACCTGTGGACAGAGAGTTACGCATATGGTAACAGCCTTTCCATGAGCCATCGGGTTGGTTTGTGTAATATGCCTGCTTGGCTCTTTCCCCAAAGTAGAGTAAGAAGATCTTAAAACCGAGAAACAAACCCAGTACCTCCAGAAGACTTCTCTTGAACAATAACTCTATTCTTTAGTTCTAACCCAGTATGAGGGCTTCTCCTGTACATACGATGACGAAAAAAGTGCTTGACGTCACAGTACTCACCGTTGTGGCCCTGGTCATTCCTGTTGAAGGCCATGAGGTCATTGCCGCTGGGGTCAATGTCGACAAAGGCGAAGATGATGTGGGTACACAGAAAGGGGTCGATGTCTTCTGGCAGGAATTTACCGATACCCTGTCGGTTCTGCGCAAAACTGCTGTAGTAACAGAACACCTTTTTGCCATTATCTGCAAAGGACAACAGAACATGGAGGTCAGTTTTGTTTGGAGCGCCTTGTGGGTGAAGCTTCTGTATCATGAGTACACACCCATCATACGAGACTCAAAGGGAAGTCAAGAAAACAGGGACTAACTTTATCGTCTGTTTCATATCATTATTGTAACACTTGGATCAGGCAAACGCAGAAAGAGAGAGAGATAGAGAGAGAGAGAGAGAGAGAGAGAGAGAGAGAGAGAGAGAGAGAGAGAGAGAGAGAGAGAGAGATTTCCGGTGCAATTAATTCAAATCTGAAGTTCTCTGGTCTCGGGATCATGCCTCAGTCATGTCGGGAGATGAGTTTCTATCTAGCGCTTTTCTAGGACGCTTTGCGCAAAATTACATTGTGTTTTTTTACTCGGATAATGCCCGACTATTACAATAAAAAGAAATATCCAGGTCACAATCATGCGATGTTTCCATCAAGTGAGGGTGGTGGTGGAGGAGGGGGAGGGGGAGGGTGGTGGTGGAGGAGGGGGGGGGGTGTTCTTGTCCTTATTGTGAACGTGCACTCACAGGCAGCCCAGTAGTGCAAGCAGCATCCGAACTTAAAATACTATCTCGTTATTAAATCCTCATTTAAGAAAAAGGAAAGTGAAACATTGTTTCTGTACAATTATTAGCGGAAAGAAAGCTTCAACAGCTACTAGTACTACCAACAAGCAATGAACTTTGATCAACTGTGGCCAGCACATCCTTTTGGTTTTCTTATACGTTGACACGTTCAACAACAGCCTTGGGAACATGAAGCCGAGTAGAGTACACCATTTTTTTGTCGAAAGAAAAGTAACTGCGGTCGGACTTAAAACTATAGAATGTTCTTGGCGATGTTGATGAGACGAGTGATTACTAATTTATCTTGACTAGTTTCAAGATCAGACTTAAACAAATCACATCTGATTGATATTATCCTCTACCATGGCCGTGTTCAGTAGCTGGCTGAACATAATCTCAGCACAGAGAAACCCAGAACGGAAACAATTGGTGGAATCGGCAAAAACAAATGTTTCTAGTAGAAGGGCTTTGTCTTTTTGCAAGCTGTTTTCAGTATGACGACAGAAGGTCGATATTCAGGCAATGGCTAATCTCTTGTGGTCATGAAGAAATAGAAAGAACATTATTTTAGAAATATATTTAATCACGAGACGTAAAAGAAGAGCGAAAACTCCTAATCGGTTTTGGTTGATGAAAAATAAATATTTTAAAAAGAAAGAAAGCATATCAAGAAAAGGGACAATTACAATGAATGAAGAAATAAATACATTATTTAATAACTACAAATCACCCGCACAACACACACTTTTTTCAAACACAGAAAACAGGAGGAGATATTATCATTAAAGCGAGAGAGGCACCTCAAGTGAAAGCACAGCAGTAACAGTGAACAAGACTGACGGAGAACAAGCCTGACACACACCGCCACACGAACAAGACTGACACACACGAGCAAAGACGATACAAAAAGAAAAAGACAGTGACAAGACAGACAGTGACAAGACAGACAGTGACAAGACAGACAGTGACAAGACAGACAGTGACAAGACAGACAGTGACAAGACAGACAGTGACAAGACAGACAGTGACAAGACAGACAGTGCACAAATTAACCAGTACGTCGTGGATGACTTACCTGCCCATGCCGGTAGCACGACGCTCAGCAGTACAAGTCCACAGACCGCGCGTAGCATCGCCATCTTGGTGTGGATGACCTTCACCTCCAACGCCCTCAGTCTCTGCAAGGCGAAGGCTTGGATCGTAGGAAAGCTTCACTCCTTATCACGAACAATCCAGGTCAGGTCAGCTAGAAAATCGTCAATGTTCAAACCTTCAGCATAAAGCTTCAGGCACTTTCTCAGAGATGCAAACTGTTTAATATTTCACAGAGTCCGGAGCACAGGAAAGTCCAAAGGATGTTCCTTTAGGATGAAACGAGGGATGGAGAACGCTCAGAAACTGAAGAAAAGCGGCTGAAAACTCTGCTTTCGTGTATAACAATCTGTGCAGAAGAAGAACAGTTTTGTCAAACCGTCGTTGGAAGAAGAAACGAGGTGAAAACGGAGTAGAATAGTGTCGGATTAAGTGAAGACGACGGCTGGCTGTGGCGGCACAAGAACCGGTGGAAGCCTTGCTCTTGTTCTGGAGCTGCTGGTGTTGGTACTGCTGCTGGAGAGCGCGGGCCGCTTTATATAGGCCGGGAGGGCCACCTGTCAATCATTGTCCGCGAGCTGACCACACCGCTGGGAGCTGGCCAGGATGGAAACGAGGCTCAGCCCATTGATCTGTTGACCACACACGCACACCCCTCCCCCTCCTCCGCCAGCACACCCCTCCCCCTTCTCCTCCCTCACCCTTCTCCTCCCTCAATGTAAAAAAGGCCTCCCCCCCTTCCTTATCCATTGTGGTTTGTGTGTTTGTGTGTTTGTGTGTTTGTGTGCTTCCCTGGCCCTTCACCCCTATCCCCTACATTCACTCTCTCCAAGTTGTCGTTCGCTCTCTCTTTCTGTTTCTCCTTTTGTGTGTGTATGACCCGTTCTCTCTCTCTCTCTCTCTCTCTCTCTCTCTCTCTCTCTCTCTCTCTCGCTTTCTCTCGCTTTCTCTCTCTCTCTCCCTTCTCTCTCTCTCTCTCTCTTTCTCTCTCTCTCTCTCTCGCTTTCTCTCGCTTTCTCTCTCTCTCTCCCTTCTCTCTCTCTCTCTCTCTCTCTCTCTCTCTCTCTCTCTCTCTCTCTCTCTCTCTCTCTCTCTCTCTCTCTCTCTCTCTCTCTTTCCCAGCCTCGCGTCTTTATCGTCCTCTCTCTCTTTGTTAAAGAGTTCAGTTTGTGTACTTTTTATCAAGAGATGAACGAACTGCAATGCCGATAAGTTCCATATCATGTCGCTTGTCCAACCCTCTTTGTTCTCTTGCCCTTGTCCTCTGTCTGTCTGTCCTATCTGTCTGTCTTTTTGTCTGTGTCTGTCCGCGCCTCTCCCTGTCTGTCAGACTGTCTGTGTCTGTCCGCGCCTCTCCCTGTCTGTCATACTGTCTGTGTCTGTCCGCGCCTCTCCCTGTCTGTCAGACTGTCTGTGTCTGTCCGCGCCTCTCCCTGTCTGTCAGACTGTCTGTGTCTGTCCGCGCCTCTCCCTGTCTGTCAGACTGTCTGTGTCTGTCCGCGCCTCTCCCTGTCTGTCTTTTTGTCTGTGTCTGTCCGCGCCTCTCCCTGTCTGTCACACTGTCTGTGTCTGTCCGTGCCTCTCCCTGTCTGTCACACTGTCTGTGTCTGTCCGCGCCTCTCCCTGTCTGTCACACTGTCTGTGTCTGTCCGCGCCTCTCCCTGTCTGTCAGACTGTCTGTGTCTGTCCGCGCCTCTCCCTGTCTGTCAGACTGTCTGTGTCTGTCCGCGCCTCTCCCTGTCTGTCAGACTGTCTGTGTCTGTCCGCGCCTCTCCCTGTCTGTCTTTTTGTCTGTGTCTGTCCGCGCCTCTCCCTGTCTGTCACACTGTCTGTGTCTGTCCGTGCCTCTCCCTGTCTGTCAGACTGTCTGTGTCTGTCCGCGCCTCTCCCTGTCTGTCAGACTGTCTGTGTCTGTCCGCGCCTCTCCCTGTCTGTCAGACTGTCTGTGTCTGTCCGCGCCTCTCCCTGTCTGTCAGACTGTCTGTGTCTGTCCGCGCCTCTCCCTGTCTGTCAGACTGTCTGTGTCTGTCCGCGCCTCTCCCTGTCTGTCAGACTGTCTGTGTCTGTCCGCGCCTCTCCCTGTCTGTCAGACTGTCTGTGTCTGTCCGCGCCTCTCCCTGTCTGTCAGACTGTCTGTGTCTGTCCGCGCCTCTCCCTGTCTGTCAGACTGTCTGTGTCTGTCCGCGCCTCTCCCTGTCTGTCAGACTGTCTGTGTCTGTCCGCGCCTCTCCCTGTCTGTCAGACTGTCTGTGTCTGTCCGCGCCTCTCCCTGTCTGTCAGACTGTCTGTGTCTGTCCGCGCCTCTCCCTGTCTGTCACACTGTCTGTGTCTGTCCGCGCCTCTCCCTGTCTGTCACACTGTCTGTGTCTGTCCGCGCCTCTCCCTGTCTGTCAGACTGTCTGTGTCTGTCCGCGCCTCTCCCTGTCTGTCAGACTGTCTGTGTCTGTCCGCGCCTCTCCCTGTCTGTCAGACTGTCTGTGTCTGTCCGCGCCTCTCCCTGTCTGTCAGACTGTCTGTGTCTGTCCGCGCCTCTCCCTGTCTGTCAGACTGTCTGTGTCTGTCCGCGCCTCTCCCTGTCTGTCAGACTGTCTGTGTCTGTCCGCGCCTCTCCCTGTCTGTCAGACTGTCTGTGTCTGTCCGCGCCTCTCCCTGTCTGTCTTTTTGTCTGTGTCTGTCCGCGCCTCTCCCTGTCTGTCTTTTTGTCTGTGTCTGTCCGCGCCTCTCCCTGTCTGTCAGACTGTCTGTGTCTGTCCGCGCCTCTCCCTGTCTGTCTTTTTGTCTGTGTCTGTCCGCGCCTCTCCCTGTCTGTCAGACTGTCTGTGTCTGCCCGCGCCTCTCCCTGTCTGTCAGACTGTCTGTGTCTGTCCGCGCCTCTCCCTGTCTGTCAGACTGTCTGTGTCTGTCCGCGCCTCTCCCTGTCTGTCACACTGTCTGTGTCTGTCCGCGCCTCTCCCTGTCTGTCTTTTTGTCTCTTCTTGTCTGTATGTCTGTCCCTCTCACTGTTCTGTCTCTCTTACTCTCTCTCTCTCTGTCTCTCTCCCCTCTCTCTCTCTCTCTGTCTCTCTGTCTCTCTCTCTGTCCCTCTCACTGTTCTGTCTCTCTTACTCTCTCTCTCTCTCTCTCTCTCTCTCTCTGTCTCTGTCTCTCTCTCTCTCTCTCTCTCTCTCTCTCTCTCTCTCTCTCTCTCTGTTTTGCCTCTGTCTTTCATCCTTTCCCTCCCCCTCCCTGTCCCCGTGAGGTGTGTGTTGATCCGCGGTCTTTGCTCCCATGTTTACCTGTGCACCTGTCTTAAAGTTGCACACAAACCGCTACCTCCCCTCCCTGCCCCTCCCCCCAATCCCACTGCCCCCGCCCTCCTTCTCTTTCCCCCTCTGCTACCTGAGTGCCCATACACCTGTGTTTTCATAACCGTAATATCCCCAATCGTGAGTACAATTCCCAGCAGACTTTTTATTTCCGTAATGGGTCTGATGTTTTGCTTTGTTGTCCCGTTGACACGCCGACTTTGACCCCAGTTAGCATGCTATCAGGGACATTAATATTCACACGGAAATATGAATCAACGCACGCAAAGATTGCTTTTTCAATGAGGACATTTTCATGCATTGCATGTGTTGCTTATTCAATGATCTGTTGACGCATTATGAATACAAACACAGCTTGCAAGAGAGGACTCGATGATGATCCATAATGAAGCTTTGGTACGTTTTGCCTGGGTCATCTTTCTGTCTCTCTCTTTATCTATGTGAGTCTCTCTTTGTTTCTATCTCTGTATCTCTCTGGGGTCCTGATTTGGCCTATTATGGTCCGCTGGACCCGATCAGCTAACTAACGAACTAACCTGTATCTCTCTCTGTCTGTCTATCTCTCTTATTCTTTCGCTCTCTGTTTCTCTTTCTCTCTGTATCTCTCTCTCTCTCTCTGTCCATGTTTTTCTTTCTCTCTCTCTGTTTCTCTTTGTCTCTGTTTCCCTCTATCTCTCTTTCTGTTTCACTTTTCTCTCTCTCTGTTCCCCCATCTCTCTCTTTTCCTATCTCTTTCTGTTGTTCTCTCTCTCTCTTTCTCTCTCTCTCTTCCTCTCTCCCCCTTCTCTCGGACTCTCTCTCTCTCTCTCCCCCTCGCTCTCTATTTGTTCCTCTGTCTCTCTCTTTCTGTTGTTCCCTCTCTCTCTTCCTCTCTCCCCCTTCTCTCGGACTCTCTCTCTCTCTCTCTCTCTCTCTCTCTCTCTCTCCCCCTTCTCTCGGACTCTCTCTCTCTCTCTCTCTCTCTCTCTCTCTCTCTCCCTCGCTCTCTATTTGTTCCTCTGTCTCTCTGTTTTCCTCTCTCTTTCTGTTGTTCCCTCTCTCACTACATTTCTCTACAGTCTTTCTCTCTGTCTGTGTGTCTCTCTCTCCCCCTGCTCTCTCCCTCTGTCTCTCTTTCTTTGTCCCCCCCCCTCCCGGATCATTCTCATAACTTAATATTTCCTTGTCTCCTTACCCTTTATCTTCAAAATGTGACGTTGTCCGCCCCTCTCTCTTCCCTTCGCGTCGGACCGGGTCGTAGCCACAGAGACACAGACTATATCTCTGTGGTCGTAGCAAGAATTGTCTGGCTTTTGTGCAACACTGTGCACATGACATCTACCTTGCCCGCGTCTCTCATATCAACAAACACAGAAGATAGAAAAGGCAGAAGCAGAAAAGGTTAAATGATTGATAGGAGAGTCATGGTAAAGAGAGAGATAGATAGAGAGAGAGAGAGTGACAGAGAGAGAGAGAGAGAGAGAGAGAGAGAGAGAGAGAGAGAGAGAGAGAGAGAGAGAGAGAGAGAGAGAGAATTAGACGGACGGACGGACTCACAGACGAACATACAGACAAACAGACAAACAGAGGACTAAGGGTAAGGGGAGCGGGAGGTATACTTAAGAAAAGGATTGCATTAACATGATAAAAACAAACAAACATGTGTATGTACAATCATGAGATTTCTCTCACAGAATGCCAATGTGTTGTGTCTCATCTTCTGCTGTCTTGTATCCGCTGTCCTGGTCAACTGTCCTGGTCAACTGTCCTGGTCAACTGTCCTGGTCACCTGTCCTGGTCAACTGTCCTGGTCACCTGTCCTGGTCAACTGTCCTGGTCAAC
>NC_090255.1:558496-593496 GCF_037325665.1 Littorina saxatilis
TCTTCCAACCTGTCCTTTATACAACACATAAAGACAGACGCACATAAAAAATTATAAATTCAATCATATAAAATACAGAAATACATTGTATGGAATGCAACACAATGTGCATTTAAGGAATTACATAAGGAGAACTCAAAAATTACAAAATTACATTGACATAATTATACCTTTCATTTGGGAATAAAGTTGCTCCGATCAGCTACACATCCGTTAACACTAGTACAAAATGTTTAACAAAATAACAATCGAACAAGACATTTCATTCACGAATGATGTGTGAACGTGACTGTCTCTTAAACATTTTCACTGAAGTTGCATTTCTTATCTGTTGGGGGAAGGAGTTCCAGAGAAACGCTCCCGAGAAGGCTAAGCTCGATTTGTAGAGGTCTATGCGAGATATAGGAGGGATGATTTTTTGGGACCCATATCTTTTTGTGGCATGTTTGAAATGTGATTGCAAATATTTAGGACAGTCGTCATTTAGAATTTTATACATGAACACAGAGAAAGAGAGAGAGAGAGACAGACAGAGAAAGAGAGAGAGAGAGAGAGAGACAGAGAGAGACAGAGAGAGACAGAGAGAGAGACAGAGACAGAGAGACCGATAAAGAGAGAGAGACAGAGAGAGAGAGAGAGAGAGAGAGACAGACAGACAGACAGACAGACAGACAGACAGACAGAGAAAGAGAGATCAAATCAAATCAAATTTTATTTTTTCGAGGGTTGTGGCATAAGCAATACAACGAGCTTTTTTTCAACCAGCCCTCGCCCACAGAGGGGACTAATCTAATCACATATTTACACGGATATTCACGTAGAAAAAAAGGTAGAGAAAAACAACAACATATGAATATTTACATATTACATATTATACACAAATATATGTAACGTAGTGAAAACAATGCTGAATACGCATGCATGAGTAAATGTGTTATTAAAGCTTTGAGTGTTTTTGTGTGCATATAATGAACACTGATGCTTTGGACAAATGAAAATATAGCTAAACGAAGTCTTCCATCACTGTGATTTTTCGTAATTTAACATTAAATACAGTGAAAGGTGTTTTTTGAAAGTATTGAGACTCAATGAGACTCTCACAAATTCCGGGAGAGAATTCCACAGGACGCTACCAGAATAGGCTAAGCTTGACTTGAAGAGATCTATCATTGGAATTGGGACGTTAAACTTTCGGTTTGGTTTGACTTTAAAGTTTGCAACGAAAGTTCGTGGTGCACGGCCGGAAAGTATTTTGTGAAGGAACACGCCTTCATTTAATTTAAATCTTTCTTTTAATGGGAGAATCTTAAGTTTCTTATAATCATCAAATACAAGACTGGATTGTTTCAGTAAAATTAGTTTTAGCGCTCGCCCATGTAAACTATACAATGGTTTTAAAATATTAGCACTGGCAGAGTCCCAGATGGTCGAACGTGATGGTTTGTATATATGCGTTAAAGTATAATAACCTTGAGTGCTGATCTAGAAAGTGTTTAATTATATTTAACTGATATATTTTTCTCGACATTGTTTTACATAACGACCGAACATGATGGGCCCAAGACAAATTATTATCGATATTTACTCCCAAAACTTTATGATCTCCAACCTCCTCTATTGCGTCGTTACCAATTAATATGGAATGAGGATTGTTTCGTATGTTTTGTCTCTTTTGTCTTGTTGTTATTAACATGTATTTGGTGTTTTTAGGGTGAAGACTCATGTGGTTATACTCCGTCCAATGAATGAGATCATCTACACTGTTCTGCAACGATGAATAAACTTTGTCTAAATTTTTATCAGTAGTGTGTAGGGTCGTATCGTCAGCAAAGAGTTCGCAGTCATCATTAATACTAAGAGGAAGATCATTAATATACAGGGAAAAGAGTAGTGGTCCAAGGACAGAACCCTGGGGAACCCCGTATAACACAGGTCTTTTGCTGGATACGGTTGAATTAACGCAGACAGACTGCTCTCGCCCGGCTAAGAAAGAGGAGAGCAGGCATAAGGTTTGGGGTGACATTCTATATTCAACTAATTTTCTTAATAGTAATTCATGATTAATAACGTCGAAAGCTTTAGTAAAAGCGACGAATAGGACACCACAGAGTTGATTATTATTAATGCTACTAAGCCAACTTTCAAGAAGGTTTGTTAATGCTGTGTGGCACGAATGATTTTCTCTCAAACCTGACTGGTTGGAATGTATAAGATCGTATTTCTTCAAATGAGTGGTCAAGTGTGTAAATATGTGTTTTTCAAGTGGTTTTGATAAAACAGGAAGAATTGAGATTGGTCTGTAATTGGCGGGGTCAGAAGAACTACCTGATTTAAATAGCGGGATTACTTCGCCTCCTTTAATTTGTTGGGAAAGTAGGATTTGTCAAGGCACAAATTATAAACATAATTATGTAAGGGATTCTGCAATAAAAGGGGCAGACAACTTCAGAATTTTCCCATCAAGATTATCCAAACCACGAGTACCTGTTTGTTTTAAGCACAACAAATAATGGAAGACTTCGCTAACAGATAGCAGAGGAATGTCTAAATTATGGGTAATATGTATTTAATCACAAAACTGTTTCAACTTGTCCAGATTATTCTGTTTCGATCTATTAGTTGTAATTATTTTGTCAACAATAGAAGTAAAATGAATGTTCAGATCAACAGCAGGTATATCAATAACGGAAGATTTTACTGTATCTTTACGAGATAATTGGTTGATCACCTTCCAGATGGCTTTTGAGTTTTGTTTTGAACTGGATGCAGCGAGCTCACGGTAATACTTTCTACGAGCTGCACGTTTCATGGACGTTACTTTGTTTCTCTGTTTTCTGTATTCTTCTTCTTTTCCCTTACGTTTAAGAAAATCGCGGTAATCAATCGCACGTTGCATGTCGCCTGTAAGCCACTTAGGTTTGGGATGTTGCTGCACACGAGAGGTTCGAAATGGTGCATGTTTATAAACAAGTTGTACCATTAATCAAATGCTTCGTCGGGGTCAGTATAATTATAACTCATTGAAAAATGTGTACAACTGAGTTCCGAAAGGTATGAATCTTGATCAAGTTTTGAAAATAACCTATATGTTATAAATTTATGTTTTCGTTTTGGGATTCTAACCCCTTTTTTCGACCACGTGAGGCACACTGGAAAATGATCGCTACAGCTAAAACTTGGAACTGAGGTTTCAATAATGTTAGCTCGAGTTGACACACCGATATGGTCTATAAGCGTAGATGAGGTAGCTGTAACTCTTGTTGGAATCGTTACTAACTGTTGTACATTATGCAGGGATAACCTTTCCATCCAGCATTTGTTGGGTTTCACTAAATCAAGATTAAAATCCCCCAAAAGTATAATTTCTCTGGATTCAAGACTGACAGCGTCCATCATATCATCAAAATTGATAGGTTTCTGCTACAGGAATCCAGCTGAACATATTAACTGGTTCGATAATTTTGATGATATGATGGGCGCTGTATGTGAATGCTGCTCTAAGTGATGAAGTCTATGAAATGATAAAGACTCGTGAATATAAACTAGCAAACCAGTTTCTCGTGTTGATGTAGGGTCTCGACGTACGACATTATATCCTTCAATCTTAACTTCCGCATCCGTGATGTTACTGTTTAATCTTGACTCAGAGAGACCAAAAATGTGAAAATATTTGCCTGAATTGAGTAGAACAGTTGCTACCTCATCCAGCTTATTTATAGCATGATTTATATTTAAATGCCCAATTCTGAGACCATCTTTCACGGGCCAGAAATTCATAGACATAGTCATAAAATAAACAAAACACAACAAAAATAAGCTCTACAAAAGAATATTAGTGAGTATTATCTCGTAGAATAATAAAAAGCAAAACAAATTAAACTACTAAAAACGCACAGTAAACGAAGGAAGGGGAAAAAACAAGTAGAAAAGCCGATCGGCACGGAAAATGTGTCGTCAGTAACAGTCTTCTTATCACTTCTCTGCCACAAACACTATTAGCAGTAGAATTATGAACGCCAGAAGGAAGTCTGTTCAGATGAACGCGATGTCAGCAGGGACTAGATATCGTTAGCACAACGAAGTGTCACCAGGATTCTTTAAAAAAACAAAAGCACCAGCAGAAGATTTCAAGGTTTGTCAATGACACTTTTCCGTTGAGTGAACACACGATAGATCAAAGAATGCCAGCTTCGACCACACACACACACACACACATACCCACACACAAACACACGAGTACACACACACACACACACATACACACACACACACACACACACACACACAGACACACACACACACAATCTAAGAGGAGTCGCTATGTTGGTTGCGAGGTAGTTTGTGATAGTAGTTCCGAGACACTGTTCAATACTAGTAAGGCACAGAAAACTGCTGTTGCAAACGGCAAGCCTGCATGTAGTTAAGGTAAGCCTGCATTACAGTTGGGTGGACAGGCGGCGGCAGGAGGCGCTGAACAGGGTCACTGCCGTAGGGAGCACCAGACATTGGAGCGGGAAAGTGGCGATCAGCTGCACCGTGATCACCCACAGGATAGCTGTCCTCTCGAGGACGTGCATACCTCCTGGGGTCAACGGCGGCCCGGTAGACTGGCTCCTCAAAAGAAACCCCGGTATCTGGAAGGCTAGGGAAGGCACCTGGGGGTGGCGCCACGTGGAAGGCCAGGGAAGGCACCTGGGGGTGGCGCCACGTGGAAGGCTAGGGAAGGCACCTGGGGGTGGCGCCACGTGGAAGGCTAGGGAAGGCACCTGGGGGTGGCGCCACGTGGAAGGCTAGGGAAGGCACCTGGGGGTGGCGCCACGTGGAAGGCTAGGGAAGGCACCTGGGGGTGGCGCCACGTGGACATTGGTGGGCGCTGGTGACTGCTGATTCGTGGCGTTGAAGAAAGGAGGCACAGGAGGCTGAGGAGACCTGTCCATGTGGCAAGGTTGGGGTGGGGGGTATGAGTAGTGTTGTGACTGCTGAGGAAAATCAGAGTCATAATGGGGGGATGAGAAGGTTTTCGGGTTGGTGGACGGATGCGCGGGTCGCTTTATGGAGGAGTGTTGGAGGGTGAAGGTGTCCTCGTCCTTAGAGTGGACAGGTCGCCTGGCAGAGAGAGAGAGAGAGAGAGAGAGAGAGAGAGAGAGAGAGAGAGAGAGAGAGAGAGAGAGAGAGAGAGAGAGAGAGAGAGAGAGAGAGAGAGAGAGAGATTGATTGATTGATTGATTAAACTTTATTACAGAAGGATGGAGATTCTAGGCGTTGCCTTGTCTTACAATCTGTCCTCCATAAAGCGACCCGCGCATCCGTCCACCAATCCGAAAACCTTCTCATCCCCCCATTATGACTCTGATTTTCCTCCGTTATCCCAGCAGCAGTCACAACACTACTCATACCCCCCACCCCAACCTTGCCACATGGACAGGTCTCCTGAGAGAGAGAGAGAGAGAGAGAGAGAGAGAGAGAGAGAGAGAGAGAGAGAGAGAGAGAGAGAGACAGAGAGACAGAGAGACAGAGAGAGAGACAGAGAAAGAGAGAGAGACAGACAGACAGACAGAGAAAGAGAGAGAGACAGAGACAGACAGAGAAAGAGAGAGAGAGAGACAGAGAGAGACAGAGAGACCGAGAAAGAGAGAGAGAGAGGGAGAGAGAGAGAGAGAGAGAGAGACAGAGAGAGAAGAGAGAGACAGAGAGACCGAGAAAGAGAGAGAGACAGAGAGAGAGAGAGAGAGAGAGACAGACAGACAGACAGACAGAAAGACTGACACAGAGACAGCGCAGAAGTAGAGAGACAGGCAGACCGAGAGAGAAACCGAGAGAGAGAGAGAGAGAGAGGGAGAGAGAGAGAGAGAGAGAGAGAGAGATAAAGAGAGAGACAGGCAGACAGAGAGAGAGAGACAAAGAAAGACAGGTAAATAGACAGAGAGACAGAGAGAGGGAGACAGAGAAAGAGAGAGAGACACACACACACGCAGAGGAGGGAGAGAAGGAGAGATATGGGAAGGTTGTCCAATATGGACTACTTTTTGATTCATGCTAATAACGAGCTTGTTTTCTTGCAAATAAGTTTCATTTTTGTGTTGGTTAGTCCTTCTCTCTTTAGTTAACCGTTAGGCCCAATTATCAAGAGCGATTTAGCTTTGATAGACATTCAACAAAAACTAAATACACAAAAAGCCTGGGCGCCTGATATGGACCAGTGAAGCGGCCTTCGCGAATCACTGTAAAAAGCCCCCTATACTTCAAAATAACATGATACAACTTAGTGTACAAGTCAGACAAATTAAAATATGCTTTAGATTTATCTGTTTCGGGTTGATGAGAGCATTATTTGGAGCACACCAGGAAACTAAAGAAGCTTATCAAAAACAGAGGGAAAATAATCTCGAGGGCTAGTTATATGTTATTTCCAGCAAGCTTCTTAATGAATTAATGAAAATAGCCTTTAGCTTTTATTTTCTTCGATTTGTTGAAGGTTGTCTGTATTAGGGGACTCGCACATACTTTGAGATTTTGCTATTTTTGTTGTTGTTGCAGTAGATACTCGGGGTCAACACTGCTAAAATGTAACAAATACGGTCTTAGCTGACATATAGAGCAATTTTTGTGTGATTTGTTTGAACAGGAGGTGGTCCATATTAGGAGCCGGTCCATATTAGGAGCCCTTCCCCTCAGTGTCTTTTACGCAGTCATAAAAAATTGAAACTGAAATGACGAGCACATGTGAATTGTGTGTGTGTGTATGCGTGTGTGTGTATGTGTGTGTGTATGTGTGTATGTGTGTGTGTGTGTGTGTGTGTGTGTGTGTGTGTGTGTGTGTGAGTCTCTCTCTCTCTCTCTCTCTCTCTCTCTCTCTCTCTCTCTCTCTCTCTCCCCCCCCCCTCTCTCGCTCCAGTGTTTAACAAGAACACGTGCATCCGATTCAAACGGCGAGGTGGCGATCACTTCCACACAAATGTTGGAGCAGAACTCAGGTCCACGTTGCAGCAGGCAATCGCATCGATCTTTCAGCGGATGCAGGTTGCACAATGACACAGGCAATCCATTGATAATTGTATTGTCGCAGCCATCTGTGAGTGACGTCATTATTTAATGACATCATCGATATTCGGAAACACTGGTGCATTGGCACAATTGATGTGTGCGTGTGTGTGTGTGTGTGTGTGTGTGTGTGTGTGTGTGTGTGTGTGTGTGTGTGTGTGTGTGCGTGTGCGTGTGTGTGTGATGTGGTGGAGAAAGGATCGACAGAAGAAGTCCGAGACTACAATCATGCTGACTTGCTCACTTGTAAATAATGGTCCACGTGCCGAAGACACATTTGAAATTGTGTTCCTCCAAATGACATCAAAAGTATTTTACGTCATTGCCATACTGTCCAACATTCATTCGGAATATGTCGCTCTCTCTCAACCCAGAAAAAAGCAAAACAATGGGAATATGCTACAGTCAGCAGACGTGAAACAACTCTTAATGTGCATACAAAAGGTAAGTGCACGATCGGAGAGACGACACAGAACGTGAGCATCGGGTGGACGTCACGACGTGAAAAACGCCACAGCGGGTGTACGACACGCTAAAATTCGGTCAAATCGGGTGCACGACACACAAATCTGCAGGAATGATCACATTCTTCTTACGATTACAGCTGTTTGCGGGGGACTACAACTACGACACTTGGCAGGATTGGTGCAGACATGTTTAGGTTTTGGTAGAATGTATTAGCATTACTTACAAGACGCGTTTTCCTCACGATTTTGCGCTCGAAGCGACAAACTTTGCAGCTGTGCAGCGACGGGTCCGTCATTCGGCCGATTCACGGGTAAAATACGCGAAATACAAACCCGAAAAACCCATTGGCATTAAGTATAGACACTAACAGAACTAACCTGACCTATCTCGATGTGCAACACTTCGTAATACTTCATTTATAGAGATAAATAGCTTCACCAACCTCTTTGAATTTCCCCTGAAGCAGATGACGGAAGCGTCGGGAAGAAAATTTTCTTAACACAGTGTGGGAAGAGAGTCAGGGTACGCAGAGAGTGAAATGTGTGTCTTGCCTTACATAAAGTGATTTTGTTCTATCTGTTTTCATGGTCAGTCTCCCTGCTTCTCATTCCGTCTATGCTGTTTTCAATTCACCCCCTACCCCTACCCCCCCCCCCCCCCAGTCCAAGCTCGCATCTTCGCCAAACCCAGATAGATTTTGTTGCTGCAAGGTCAGAATGAAGTCAACAGCATTGTCTGTCGCAAATTAGACATCACTCCTTTCTTCTCGTCCGCAAGGGCACAAGTCCATGACAAAAACACACACACGTAAAACCTTAAAGCCACGACATACCACAGTGACATCGAGATCCGCCATTCCAGCAGCTGACATTGGTACGAAGTTTACAGCCATTGTGGGCGACCTTGTTGAAATGGTTATTGGCTTTCTGAATCGACGATCACTTAAAGACTGGAGTGTAAGTAGAGAAGGATGCTGTGGAGGAGGGGAGGAGGGGGGGGGGGGGGGGTTGGTTGGGGTGGCATCTGAATTCACGATCAGTTGAAGACTACAGTCTAGGTTTGGTTGTTTGCATTTCTTGTTCCCTCCAAAAAGCTCTGGGCCAAACTTTTTTCCCACAGAACTTCAAGCCAGGTGAAGTATTCCCCACCCAGCATCACAGACATTGCATCAACCCCTCCCTTACCCCCCTCCCACCCCCTCCTCTTCCAAATGCCCTGCAGTCACGCTGAAAACCTTTTAATCCCTTTAATCTCCTTTGTACATTTGTGTGATTGTTCTTATTTCACTCCCGCACCCCCCCCCCCCCCATATCGCTTTAATCTCATATGTACATGTGTGTACTTTTTTTTTAAAAATCTCCCCCCTCCCCCCTCAAGGTCTCTGCAGTTCCGCTGTAAACATTTCAATCCACAGTCTCCCTCCTCCCCCCCACATCCCTATAATCTCCGTGGTACATTGTGTAATTGTTTTTACCTTCCTCTCTGCTCTTGATCTTGAGCCTGGGACAGCCAAGACTCAGCCCAACAAAACAAAAAACATGTCCTCGGACAGACAACAACCTGTTTGCCGGCCAGCCTCGGGAATGCTCTAGTCTCTCCCACACTCGCCATCTTGCTGTCATGTGCAAGGGGAAGCCACTGCCAAATTCGCCACACAGTGACCTGGCTTGATGTCTGCCCAGCAATCCACTGAATTATCGCCCTTTGGCACGGCTTGAGAGAGGAGGGCGCGCTGATGTTGTTTTTAATTGGTTAGAACTCCGTATGCCTTGAAGGCAATTGGTTAGATCTCGGTTTTGATCCCCGTCTGCTTTGAACGCAAGGCGCCAAATTCAATTTATCTTGCCCCACGTGAGCCAGCAGGGATGAGACCTCTCCTCCGACACAAAATGAAATATTTAACAGATTTGAGAATTAAAGGCGTCTGCGTCACTCTGACAAAAGCGCTGTAGTGGGCGTCTTCGGCAGAGACCTTGTCTGACAAGTGGTCGCCTGTAATGAGGGAGTGTCCGCATCATGGGCTGGCCAGCCTTGCCTCTCCTGACACAGCCACAAGGTCACCAGCTTGGCCCAAGCAAGGCGCTGAAGTGTGTCGTCGAGCGGAGCTAGGGGACTGGCTTGGTCCTCACCTTGCTTCATGGCCTCACCCCAAAGGTCAGCAGGCCTGCTGCCAATGGCTCGTCAATGTATGTTAATTCTTTTTAAATAATGAGACTGTCAGCATCATCATCATCATCATCATCATTATCATCATCATCATCATCGTCATCATCATCATCATCATCATCATCATCATCATCGTCAACAACAACATCAGCAGCAGTAGCAGCAGCAGCAGCAGTAACAGCAGTAGCTTGGGCATAGACAGAGATATGCTGGCCGAGAAGAGAAAGATATATAAGAAACTGGATCATGCTGGTTGACTGCTAGTGTTGAAAGCTTGTCTGTGTTTCATTATAAAAGAGTGTAACCCTTTTTGTTTGTTACTGCAAACTTGAGGCTATGTTATGGTTTTACTGGGAAATATTGTATAATGCATTGTGTATTCTGCAAGAAACTCGTCACAACCCCCAGGGACATCTGAAGGTAACCAGACAGTCAGCAGGCACACGGTGGACAGGTTGTACTGGCTGTGTATGGGGTAATGACGGTGTCAAACACACGGGTGCCTACATATTATGGTCTGATGGTGTGGGTGTGATGGTGTGGGTGTGATGGTGTGGGTGTGGTGGTGTGATGGTGTGGGTGTGATGGTGTGGGTGTGATGGTGTGGGTGTGATGGTGTGGGTGTGATGGTGTGGGTGTGATGGTGAGGGTGTGGTGGTGTGGGTGTGATGGTGTGGGTGTGGTGGTGTGGGTCTGACGGTGTGGGTGTCCATGTCATTTTGAGAACGTTGTCCCACAGGCTAAGGATGAATGCTTTTCAGACTTCTCCAGTCACAGACAGACACCAATGGCTGTAGAGCTTTATGGCGGAATACATTCTTCTTGTTCTTCTTCTTCTTGTCACATGCAGAAAGAAGCAGGCAATGAAAGATGGCTTGACTGCCAGGTCGAGGGTCCCATGGTTTTGCTTCTCACAGTGACACGTGAGGACGCCTGGCAATGGCACGTGACTAGCTGTACATCACTTTCCAGGCTGCTGCGTTGTGGAGAAAGGTCGCGGTAAACAGAGTGATGTGCACGGGCTGGGAACTTGCTGTCTGCAAAGACAGTGAAACACGGAACTTGATAAATCTACGACCACACCGCTAGGACTGAAGGTAGAGCAGGCAGAACATGCTGCACCACAACGTTGTTTCAAGGAAGTCGACTGCCAACCAACAAGGACTGAAGGTAGAGCAGGCAGAACATGCTGCACCACAACGTTGTTTCAAGGAAGTCGACTGCCAACCAACAAGGACTGAAGGTAGAGCAGGCAGAACATGCAGCACCACAACGTTGTTTCAAGGAAGTCGACTGCCAACCAACAAGGACTGAAGGTAGAGCAGGCAGAACATGCAGCACCACAACGTTGTTTCAAGGAAGTCGACGGCCACACCGCTAGGACTGAAGGTAGAGCAGGCAGAACATGCTGCACCACAACGTTGTTTCAAGGAAGTCGACGGCCACACCGCTAGGACTGAAGGTAGAGCAGGCAGAACATGCAGCACCACAACGTTGTTTCAAGGAAGTCGACTGCCAACCAACAAGAAGGAAAGAAGGATTATATCAACAATCCTTTGATACCAAACATTTCTTTGTGTCTGGCAAATTTGGATTGAAATATTTCTGAGTATTACACAGCATCAATGCAATATCATAGAACAAGTGAATAGCTTGATGTTCCTGTTAGTGGGCACCTGTCGTTCCCCCTGGTAGTGTGAAGATCATGGAGCGCCCTGTACACACTGCAAGGTCCTTCAAGGTCAAACTCGCCAACACCCCTCACTGGTCACAGCTCAGCGCTAAGAACAAGGGAGACAACACCGCCACACCAACACACAGCTACCGGCAGCAAAGCACGCCGCCTCACAAACAATCGAATCGCTCATAACTCTCAACAATCTTCGTGCAAATCGCAATCCGCGGCTGGTGATGATTCTCCAAAACACCCCCAATCCCCTTCAAATGCCGACCACAATCCGCTATCAAACGGCCGGTGGTTGTTGATGTCATCTGATGATCCCCCGTCTAAATCCAGGGTCAACACGCTCATCCCAAACCCTACGATCACTTGGAGTTGTCGGACGTTGTTAGTTCCTCGTCTCGGCTAGCCTCGGGCGATGGCGTCAAATCTCGCGCCTCGTGGGAATGTGGAAATGTCCCTTTTCCTGACAGTATCAATGCCTCTCAAACCTTGGCGCAGCTTCGCGGAGTGAGAGACGGGCAGTTTAATTTAAATAAAAAAAATTTACAAAAGGAGAAAGGAAGACGCATAAAGGAAATATGCAGGACAATATGACAGACCAAACAAGACTTTAAATTTTCCACTTTGATAAAAATGGGTCGAATTGAATCTTGGCAATGACACGAGAGGAGGACAGGGAAGCTAAATGAAGGGAGGAGGAACGTGGAAGAAAGGAGGGGTATAACAACAATGTAACCTTGAAATATTTTAAATCAAACGAGAACAAATCCCCAATGCCCAACGCGGGAGCTGAATGTCACGTGACGATGACACAGATTGTGCTGAGGCCCGGACACACTCTTCGAGCACCAGTGGCATGAAGCATGGCGGTGGAAACACCAGAAAATATAGAAACAAAAAACTGAGACAAGGAAGTATGGAGTTGAAAAGGAAAGTCAAACATCAGTGTTGTAACAACGTCGAGCAGGTTACACCCTGGGAATACTGGATGCGAATGAGGGCAAAGTGTGAAGCAGCGAGATGCACAAGGGTTTGACGAGAAGACGAAAGGCGAAAGATATAGGGCGGAGGAATCAAGGCGCGAAAAGGCAGGCGACCAAGACAGGTGAAATGTAACTGTTTGTGACAAAGTCCACATCTTGCCTGAATACGGATAACATACATAAAACACAACGCTAGACTAGAAAAATAAGGAGAACAAATTATTTGGAAGGAACTGGAAGAAGGGAAGCTGAGCGAGGAAGCCTAAAATAGAAAGTGACGTTAAAAAAACAACCTTAGGACAAGTCGAAGTTTGTGGCACGCTCAAACGTCCCCTGACCCGTGAAAAGAAAACAAACAATCATATCAACATAATTTCCCCCCCATTTCCCCAAACATAAATCAGTTTCTACAGTCTGAGGGTGCTTCTGCAACACAACATAGCAGAAGACCTTGACACACCTTTGATTCAAAATAATAAACAAATAAAAACAAATCATTTCCCCTTTTCCCGGACCGAAAGTTTTGAGAACGGGTTTAGTTCTCTTTTTTTTTTGGTTACACGACTCGACTAGACCTTGAGATTCCTTCGATAAAGAAACCCCACCTCAACAACAACAAAACATCCCTTTACTGTGGGATAATTATAGAGATTCATCTTAATCTTACTGCAACAACAACAAAACATCGTGTGTATCTCTTTACTGTGGGATAATTATAGAGATTCATCTTAATCTTACTGCAACAACAACAAAACATCGCTTTACTGTGGGACATAGAGATTCATCTTAATCTTACTGCAACAACAACAAAACATCCCTTTACTGTGGGACATAGAGATTCATCTTAATCTTACTGCAACAACAACAAAACATCGCTTTACTGTGGGACATAGAGATTCATCTTAATCTTACTGCAACAACAACAAAACATCCCTTTACTGTGGGACATAGAGATTCATCTTAATCTTACTGCAACAACAACAAAACATCGCTTTACTGTGGGACATAGAGATTCATCTTAATCTTACTGCAACACGACACAGCTTGAGACTGTGACACAGCTTGAGACTGGGACACAGCTTGAGACTGTGACACAGCTTGAGACTGTGACACAGCTTCGCGAAGTGAAGCACGAAGAACTGCAAGAGCAGATCGAGAGGGAAGAGAATGCAATCAACAAGAGCAGACCGAGAGGGAAGAGAATGCAATCAACAAGAGCAGACCGAGAGGGAAGAGAATGCAAGCAACAAGAGCAGACCGAGAGGGAAGAGAATGCAAGCAACAAGAGCAAGGCAGCAGAAGCATTTACATAGCATTGAAGTAAGTCAAAGCTTGAGACCCTGACACAGCTTTATGCAGTAAAACACGAAACACTACAGCCCTCAAAGTCCCAAAATCGGTTCACAAGCCTTTTGCTAGTGCTTCTCAAAATTTACTAGCCAGAGAGCAAATTTTAGTCGCCAAATTTACCATTTGTTTCAGCAGCTTTACTCGCATTTCGCGAGTAGATGAACATTTCTACTCGCCAGTTACATGTTTCTACTCGCCACTTTTAGGGCTGCACTAAACTAAGAAACAGAAGGCAAGCAAAACGAGCCAGACAGCAGAAGCACTGCAATAGCAGAACGAGGACACGCTAAATGTTCCACACCGTGCCTGTGTGGACACAAAGAGCTTTGCTGGTAAATCTTGCTGGCAGGGGAAGGTCCCACAGACCCTCAGCTTCTTCTTCTTCTTCTTCTTCTTCTTCTTCTTCTTCTTCTTCTTCTTCTTCTTCTTCTTCTTCTTCTTCTTCTTCTTCTTCTTCTTCTTCTTCTTATGCATTCGCATCACCTTGCTAGACTGTCAAGGTTATTGATGCGAGGAAGTCTGCAGTTTGCCACAGGGACTCCACTGGGCGCCACAGTTTCTCCTTCAGGTCCACCATCACTGGCCACAACTCGCTTCTCAGGGCCGCAAAGGATGGACATGTCTGGAGGACGTGTTCTGGGGTCTGCGTGCCTGTTTCACAGTCGTCTGTGTGGGAGATTTTCATTCTGTAGAGGTGGGCTAGAAGCCGGCAGTGACCAGTCCGTAGCCTGAAGATGACAACCTGGTGTGCTCTTGCAAGAGGTTGGAATGTCTTCATCTTCTGAGTCGATGCCTAAGCGGTTCTTCCACTAGGTGTAAAAACAGCTCTTCGGGCTGGACTTTTCTTGACGGTAGGGGAGGTCTGTCTGGTTCACACTGCTGCCTACTTTGCAGAGTCTGTCTGCCTCTTCATTTCCATACACTCCGCAGTGAGAGGGTATCCACTGCAGGACTAGGATTGTTCTGGAGCTGAGTTGTTGGAGCACTCCGCAGTGAGAGGGTATCCACTGCAGGACTAGGATTGTTCTGGAGCTGAGTTGTTGGAGCTCTCCGCAGTGAGAGGGTATCCACTGCAGGACTAGGATTGTTCTGGAGCTGAGTTGTTGGAGCACTCCGCAGTGAGAGGGTATCCACTGCAGGACTAGGATTGTTCTGGAGCTGAGTTGTTGGAGCACTCCGCAGTGAGAGGGTATCCACTGCAGGACTAGGATTGTTCTGGAGCTGAGTTGTTGGAGCTCTCCTCTGTGAGAGGGTATCCACTGCAGGACTAGGATTGTTCTGGAGCTGAGTTGTTGGAGCACTCCGCAGTGAGAGGGTATCCACTGCAGGACTAGGATTGTTCTGGAGCTGAGTTGTTGGAGCACTCCGCAGTGAGAGGGTATCCACTGCAGGACTAGGATTGTTCTGGAGCTGAGTTGTTGGAGCACTCCGCAGTGAGAGGGTATCCACTGCAGGACTAGGATTGTTCTGGAGCTGAGTTGTTGGAGCTCTCCGCAGTGAGAGGGTATCCACTGCAGGACTAGGATTGTTCTGGAGCTGAGTTGTTGGAGCACCCCGCAGTGAGAGGGTATCCACTGCAGGACTAGGATTGTTCTGGAGCTGAGTTGTTGGAGCACTCCGCAGTGAGAGGGTATCCACTGCAGGACTAGGATTGTTCTGGAGCTGAGTTGTTGGAGCACTCCGCAGTGAGAGGGTATCCACTGCAGGACTAGGATTGTTCTGGAGCTGAGTTGTTGAAGCTCTCCTCTGTGAGAGGGTATCCACTGCAGGACTAGGATTGTTCTGGAGCTGAGTTGTTGAAGCACTCCTCTGTGAGAGGGTATCCACTGCAGGACTAGGATTGTTCTGGAGCTGAGTTGTTGAAGCTCTCCTCTGTGAGAGGGTATCCACTGCAGGACTAGGATTGTTCTGGAGCTGAGTTGTTGAAGCACTCCTCTGTGAGAGGGTATCCACTGCAGGACTAGGATTGTTCTGGAGCTGAGTTGTTGGAGCTCTCCTCTGTGAGAGGGTATCCACTGCAGGACTAGGATTGTTCTGGAGCTGAGTTGTTGGAGCACTCCGCAGTGAGAGGGTATCCACTGCAGGACTAGGATTGTTCTGGAGCTGAGTTGTTGGGGCTCTCCGCAGTGAGAGGGTATCCACTGCAGGACTAGGATTGTTCTGGAGCTGAGTTGTTGGAGCACTCCGCAGTGAGAGGGTATCCACTGCAGGACTAGGATTGTTCTGGAGCTGGGTTGTTGGAGCACTCCGCAGTGAGAGGGTATCCACTGCAGGACTAGGATTGTTCTGGAGCTGAGTTGTTGGAGCACTCCGCAGTGAGAGGGTATCCACTGCAGGACTAGGATTGTTCTGGAGCTGAGTTGTTGGAGCACTCCGCAGTGAGAGGGTATCCACTGCAGGACTAGGATTGTTCTGGAGCTGAGTTGTTGGAGCTCTCCTCTGTGAGAGGGTATCCACTGCAGGACTAGGATTGTTCTGGAGCTGAGTTGTTGGAGCACTCCGCAGTGAGAGGGTATCCACTGCAGGACTAGGATTGTTCTGGAGATGAGTTGTTGGAGCTCTCCGCAGTGAGAGGGTATCCACTGCAGGACTAGGATTGTTCTGGAGCTGAGTTGTTGGAGCACTCCGCAGTGAGAGGGTATCCACTGCAGGACTAGGATTGTTCTGGAGCTGAGTTGTTGGAGCACTCCGCAGTGAGAGGGTATCCACTGCAGGACTAGGATTGTTCTGGAGCTGAGTTGTTGGAGCTCTCCTCTGTGAGAGGGTATCCACTGCAGGACTAGGATTGTTCTGGAGCTGAGTTGTTGGAGCACTCCGCAGTGAGAGGGTATCCACTGCAGGACTAGGATTGTTCTGGAGCTGAGTTGTTGAAGCTCTCCTCTGTGAGAGGGTATCCACTGCAGGACTAGGATTGTTCTGGAGCTGAGTTGTTGGAGCACTCCGCAGTGAGAGGGTATCCACTGCAGGACTAGGATTGTTCTGGAGCTGAGTTGTTGGAGCACTCCGCAGTGAGAGGGTATCCACTGCAGGACTAGGATTGTTCTGGAGCTGAGTTGTTGAAGCTCTCCTCTGTGAGAGGGTATCCACTGCAGGACTAGGATTGTTCTGGAGCTGAGTTGTTGGAGCACTCCGCAGTGAGAGGGTATCCACTGCAGGACTAGGATTGTTCTGGAGCTGAGTTGTTGGAGCACTCCGCAGTGAGAGGGTATCCACTGCAGGACTAGGATTGTTCTGGAGCTGAGTTGTTGGAGCACTCCGCAGTGAGAGGGTATCCACTGCAGGACTAGGATTGTTCTGGAGCTGAGTTGTTGGAGCACTCCGCAGTGAGAGGGTATCCACTGCAGGACTAGGATTGTTCTGGAGCTGAGTTGTTGGAGCTCTCCTCTGTGAGAGGGTATCCACTGCAGGACTAGGATTGTTCTGGAGCTGAGTTGTTGGAGCACTCCGCAGTGAGAGGGTATCCACTGCAGGACTAGGATTGTTCTGGAGCTGAGTTGTTGAAGCTCTCCTCTGTGAGAGGGTATCCACTGCAGGACTAGGATTGTTCTGGAGCTGAGTTGTTGGAGCACTCCGCAGTGAGAGGGTATCCACTGCAGGACTAGGATTGTTCTGGAGCTGAGTTGTTGAAGCTCTCCTCTGTGAGAGGGTATCCACTGCAGGACTAGGATTGTTCTGGAGCTGAGTTGTTGGAGCACTCCGCAGTGAGAGGGTATCCACTGCAGGACTAGGATTGTTCTGGAGCTGAGTTGTTGGAGCACTCCGCAGTGAGAGGGTATCCACTGCAGGACTAGGATTGTTCTGGAGCTGAGTTGTTGGAGCACTCCGCAGTCAGAGGGTATCCACTGCAGGACTAGGATTGTTCTGGAGCTGAGTTGTTGGAGCTCTCCGCTGGGCTGAGGTGAACGAGGAAGTTACCCAAACGGGAGACACCCGCAGGTTTGGATTGGTTAACATTGAGATTTATTGTGATTTCAACCAATCAGACCCTGCGGTTTGTTCTCTCTCGTTTGGGTGGTACCCACTTTCGGTTCGTGCAACTCAGCCCTGATGTCTTGCAACACTTGACGTATGAAGTTGTTTTTGTGTACAAGTCGTAGGCTCTGGAGCAGAGGTCATCAGTCCGTCAGACCCTCAGCAAGACAGCGCGTGGACAGTGGTCAGTGTATCTCTGTCCTGACAGGCTTTGGTTGAAGGCAATGCAACAGCAAGAAACCAAGAATATACATTTATTCAATTTGTTTAAACGTTTTCAATGAAGATAATCCAACACAGTCCAGAGACATCCTGCTTGCTGCCGCGCAAGCCGAGAAAATGTTCCCTCTTTATCTTCACTGCGCTGGCAGCAAAACCCCTCCGCGCGGAGGTGAATACGAATACGAATACGAATACTTTATTATCTCATACAGAGAAATTTCAGTGTGGTGCACATTAAAAGACAAAACAAATAACAAGTGTTTTCAGACACATCAGACACATCAGACACAGGGTGAACAGCATTTCTTTGTAAAAAGAACACTTACAATTTGCTCCATTCCGAACTGATTCTTGCTATTGCGTCCAGAAGATTGAGCCAGAGGGGCGCGAGGCTTGACAATACAGCCATGTCCTGTTTCTGTCTATTAAAAACCTGTCTCCACCATTTTATTTGCTGCAACAACGAAAAAGATAATATTTCGTCATGCAATATTCTGTATGGACAGATCAGAGTCAGTACAAGGTATTAGTAATACTAATGTGCCGGTTCTGGCATGCTTTTTTCACCAACATAGTCATGGATTTATCTTGTAAAATCTGTTTGTGTGTTGACGGAAAAGGGAAGCGGTGTGTGGGCGTGTGTGGGCAGGGCTGAAAGAGAAAGGCTAGGAGAGAAAACTCAGTATGTTTGTATGCGCGTAAGTAATATCATTATCATCAGTCGCTGTGGACCTGCTACTGTAGTAAGGGCTGGACCCAGCGAATGAGCGGGAGGGGCTTCCAACATGAGGTACGGGTACATGGGCTGGCTGGGCGGGGTCTGGGGGGCTTACCTATACATGAAATTTACCTAAATTTATAAATATGAAAACAACAAGCATACGGCTTATGCTGTTATCTTTAAACACATTTTAAATCAAAAACTGGTAAGCAAACGGAGGACAGAAGATGTTGGAATTTAACCTTTGAAAGGGAGGATTTTGGGGGAAAAAATGTACATTAGCCGAGGAAGGGGGGAGAGGGGCTTCCGGGATCCAGGACCCCACCCCCCCCCCCCGCCCCACTCCCCCCCCTCACCCCCAGTTCCAGCCCTGATAAGTGTTTATAAAAAACCACGGGTTTACAACTCCTGTATTACCACGTTTACTCGTGTGCTCAAGCAGCTCTTCAAGTTTCTCCTCACACACACCTCACAGACACTCCTCCTGTCAGTGTCTGGCCCCAGCCCCCCCCCCCCCCCCGATTATCCCCTTTTTTCCCCGTGCGGTGATATCGATGTCAACATCTGTCGCACCATTGACACCCACCTCCTGAATTCCGCCATCTTTACAAACACGTCCAAATCTTCACAAACACACTTTGCGCGCCACCGCTCGGTGTGACGGCATTCTTTCTGTACACAGCTTGTGGTGACGTCATGGGATATTGAGTGGCGGGCGCGTTGCGTGCGGGGACTAGAGTGTCACCTGTTGGCTCGTCTCTTCGCCTTGCGCTGTTTTTATGTTGCTGTTTTGTCGGTGGCGGGCCTGATGGGGAGATAATGTGTCCAATCTGTGGAGTTTATGATTGTACGGCCCGACCTCACGTTCGCTTATGAGCGCAGCAAATTAAGGCTTGGGGTGGAGGGGGGGGGGGGGAGGGGGGGGTCGTGAAGGCACGCAGTCATTTGCTACTGGTTGTCATGGCAATTTGTTGCATGATGGGTAAATGTGTATGATGTCATCAGCGTTTTGTGATTTTTGTTTTGTATTTGTTTTGTGTGTGAACATGATGGCCAGTGTATCGGGATCATGCCGTAATCGTTGGAAAAACTAGTCCTTCTGGCTTCACAAGCGGGTGAATGTGATATGCGTTTGGCTTGGCGTTTTGATGTGACTGTGTGCTTGGCGTTTTGATGTGACTGTGTGCTTGGTGGAAGTGTGCTACACACACACACACACACACACAAACCTCGCACTATCTGTCTCTCTCAGTCAGTCTTTCTGTCTGTCTGTCTCTCTTTGTCTCACTGTCTCTCTTTGTCCATCTCTTTGTTTTTGTCCCTTTCTCTATCTTTCCCTTTTTCTGTCTCTTTTTATGTTTATAATTTGTGCATTGACAAGTCTTGTTTTCCAACTAAATTAAAGGAGACAAAGGTATTTCCCGCTATTTAAAGTCAGGTAATTCAATGTCAATTACAGACCAATTCAACTTGTTCCTGTTTTATCTGCACCACTTGAAAAACACGATCTTTTACATTTTAATCAGTCTGGTTTCAGAGAATATCATTCGTATTAGTTATCGTTAGATGTGGCCGTGATATCCACATTTATCAGTCACAATGTCGAGAAAGGAGGAATCATATCAGATCGAGGCGAAATATATACGAATTTTTGTGTGTGGATGAAATAGGTGTTTATTTAGGTTAAAGTTTGATTTAATTTTCAGGCAATTTTTTTTTCCAATAAATTGATTGACTGTTTTATATTTTATATAACATTAACAGCTATTGTGTTTTCAGCGTAGCAATAGGGCCCGATATTTAGACGAGACGAGTCTAAATATCGGACCCTATTGCTACGATGAAAACACAATAGCGTTTATATAGCTATTCTGACATTAAATTCTGTGTTAAAATCATGTTTTTGTCAGCAACAAGTACCAGAATGGTCCATGTCGTTGATTGCAGACGACAGTTCCCTTTCCGCATGAAGCCACGGAAATAACCGAACATTGAAAAACCCACGGACATGTATTACGGAGAAAACTCGAGATAACCGGATGTTTAGCATTACGTCAATATGCTAGGAATCATATGACGTCATGACGTATCATGCTTGTATATTGTATGTTCGAAAGTCTGACTTCTGTTGGGAATTCGCGTGGTGAAGACTGCGGTAAATCTGTAGATGATAAGAGAACAAGGATTGTCTCAGAAGAAACGACTAAATGTTTCAGACCGGTAACTTCATTTCAACATTGCACTATACAATGGACGTTCTATGTGACAGGAGAGTTTGCTGATTTTGTGTTAAACATTGGAGAGATCGTCTGCTAGAATCAGAGATAGGTCGCTTCAGATTGCAGCTTCTGGAAATTTGCAAGGAGTACTACTACATGGGGTGGCTGGGGGGCTTACCTATACATGAAATTTACCTAAATTTATAAATATGAAAACAACAAGCATACGGCTTATGCTGTTATCTTTAAACACATTTTAAATCAAAAACTGGTAAGCAAACGGAGGACAGAAGATGTTGGAATTTAACCTTTGAAAGGGAGGATTTGGGGAGAAAAAATGTACATTAGCCGAGGAAGGGGGGAGAAGGGCTTCCGGGATCCAGGACCCCCCCCCCCCGCCCCACTCCCCCCCTCACCCCCAATGAATGAGTTGTTTTTGATATTATAAGATTGTAAAATAAGGCATCTCCGTTTGTAAGTCATAATATCTCAGTAAAAAAGCTGATTCCCAGAAAAGAAGAAAAAAAGAAGAAAAAGAACCACATTGTAGGCCGTCTGGGAACCCCCTCCACCGGAAGCTGTGTTCTGCACGGTCAAGCCTGTCTATACGATCACCCAAGGGACAGATCGGGGTCGTTATAGACAGATGGTCGCTATGGAAAGTGAATGATATAGAATACAACTTGTCTGGGTCCTTGGGATGGGCGTTGTGAGAAGGTAGTCGCAAGGGAGAGGTAGTCGCAAGGGAGAGGTAGTCGCAAGGGAGAGGTAGTCGCAAGGGAGAAGTAGTCGCGAGGGAGAGGTAGTCGCAAGGGAGAGGTAGTCGCAAGGGAGAGGTAGTCGCAAGGGAGAGGTAGTCGCAAGGGCAGAGTTTACTGTATTATTAAATACCGACATCAGACATGGAGTCGCATCTGTGGTTATGGCTTGAAGCATCCTAAGACTACGGAAGCTCGTGCCCCGACCTCAGCTCAACATAACTCCATGCCGTCATCTCTTCCTCCTCTCAGAACAAAAACCGGCAAGAACTCGGGAACAAGTTTGCTTTCCGGCATTTTCATACCTGCTTTTACATCTCCATATCTTAGGCAGTAAATATTAAAAGGGGAGTTGTAGAATTCCCGGCATCTTTTTTTCCGTAAATACCGGAACACACGCCTTGCGAGAGTGTAGGTGGTCGAGTTTCCTGCAGTGAAGTGTTGCCCGGAGTCCTAGTCCCGAAGTGTTCCGCACCATAGGCCAACATTTCACTTTGTGTTTGATTGTCTGTGGTCCCAGGCAGCCCCCATAGGCCAACATTTCACTTTGTGTTTGATTGTCTGTGGTCCCAGGCAGCCTCCATAGGCCAACATTTCACTTTGTGTTTGATTGTCTGTGGTCCCAGGCAGCCTCCATAGGCCAACATTTCACTTTGTGTTTGATTGTCTGTGGTCCCAGGCAGCCCCCATAGGCCAACATTTCACTTTGTGTTTGATTGTCTGTGGTCCCAGGCAGCCTCCATAGGCCAACATTTCACTTTGTGTTTGATTGTCTGTGGTCCCAGGCAGCCTCCATAGGCCAACATTTCACTTTGTGTTTGATTGTCTGTGGTCCCAGGCAGCCCCCATAGGCCAACATTTCACTTTGTGTTTGATTGTCTGTGGTCCCAGGCAGCCCCCATAGGCCAACATTTCACTTTGTGTTTGATTGTCTGTGGTCCCAGGTAGCCTCCATAGGCCAACATTTCACTTTGTGTTTGATTGTCTGTGGTCCCAGGCAGTCTCCATAGGCCAACATTTCACTTTGTGTTTGATTGTCTGTGGTCCCAGGCAGCCCCCATAGGCCAACATTTCACTTTGTGTTTGATTGTCTGTGGTCCCAGGCAGCCTCCATAGGCCAACATTTCACTTTGTGTTTGATTGTCTGTGGTCCCAGGCAGCCTCCATAGGCCAACATTTCACTTTGTGTTTGATTGTCTGTGGTCCCAGGCAGCCCCCATAGGCCAACATTTCACTTTGTGTTTGATTGTCTGTGGTCCCAGGCAGCCCCCATAGGCCAACATTTCACTTTGTGTTTGATTGTCTGTGGTCCCAGGCAGCCTCCATAGGCCAACATTTCACTTTGTGTTTGATTGTCTGTGGTCCCAGGCAGCCTCCATAGGCCAACATTTCACTTTGTGTTTGATTGTCTGTGGTCCCAGGCAGCCCCCATAGGCCAACATTTCACTTTGTGTTTGATTGTCTGTGGTCCCAGGCAGCCCCCATAGGCCAACATTTCACTTTGTGTTTGATTGTCTGTGGTCCCAGGTAGCCTCCATAGGCCAACATTTCACTTTGTGTTTGATTGTCTGTGGTCCCAGGCAGTCTCCATAGGCCAACATTTCACTTTGTGTTTGATTGTCTGTGGTCCCAGGCAGCCCCCATAGGCCAACATTTCACTTTGTGTTTGATTGTCTGTGGTCCCCGGCAGCCTCCATAGGCCAACATTTCACTTTGTGTTTGATTGTCTGTGGTCCCAGGCAGTCTCCATAGGCCAACATTTCACTTTGTGTTTGATTGTCTGTGGTCCCAGGTAGCCTCCATAGGCCAACATTTCACTTTGTGTTTGATTGTCTGTGGTCCCAGGTAGCCTCCATAGGCCAACATTTCACTTTGTGTTTGATTGTCTGCGGTCCCCGGTAGCCTCCATAGGCCAACATTTCACTTTGTGTTTGATTGTCTGTGGTCCCAGGTAGCCTCCATAGGCCAACATTTCACTTTGTGTTTGATTGTCTGTGGTCCCAGGCAGCCTCCATAGGCCAACATTTCACTTTGTGTTTGATTGTCTGTGGTCCCAGGCAGCCTCCATAGGCCAACATTTCACTTTGTGTTTGATTGTCTGTGGTCCCAGGCAGCCTCCATAGGCCAACATTTCACTTTGTGTTTGATTGTCTGTGGTCCCAGGCAGTCCCCATAGGCCAACATTTCACTTTGTGTTTGATTGTCTGTGGTCCCAGGCAGTCTCCATAGGCCAACATTTCACTTTGTGTTTGATTGTCTGTGGTCCCAGGCAGCCCCCATAGGCCAACATTTCACTTTGTGTTTGATTGTCTGTGGTCCCAGGCAGCCCCCATAGGCCAACATTTCACTTTGTGTTTGATTGTCTGTGGTCCCAGGCAGCCCCCATAGGCCAACATTTCACTTTGTGTTTGATTGTCTGTGGTCCCAGGCAGCCCCCATAGGCCAACATTTCACTTTGTGTTTGATTGTCTGTGGTCCCAGGCAGTCTCCATAGGCCAACATTTCACTTTGTTGTTTTGGGTGCTGTCCTTGTATTGGTGAGTACATAATTCTTTTGTTTGTCATATTTATATAATGTCTTTGTGTTGTTGTTTGTCATATTTATATAATGTCTTTGTGTTGTTGTTTGTCATATTTATAATATAATGTCTTTGTGTTGTTGTTTTCCAAAGTAACGATATCATCATCGACTATTTCTCGTTGAATTCGTATCTGTTGATCTGTGTGTAAACCTAAAAGCTGATGCAGAGGTCGGATTGAGTGGTAACATTTTTACAAGAGAGCTTTCAGAACGTCAAACTCCTTTTCAAACATGGACACCTCGCGATTCAAACACCAAATACTACACGATATGCTGCAGCTGCCAAACATCCTCGTCTTCTCCAGCATTGCGTGTGTGTGTGTGTGTGTGTGTGTGTGTGTGTGTGTGTGTGTGTGTGTGTGTGTGTGTGTGTGTGTATGTGTACTTGCGTGCGTGCGTGCAAGCGTGTGTGTCTGTGTGTCTGTGTGTGTGTGTGCGTGTGGCAAAGTGGGTGTCGCTGTCTTTGTGACGCCTACACTGTCAAACATTGGAGCTTAATATAAAGTTCTAACGTTGGCAGCCGTCCGCGAGATTTCCTGAATTTCTTAGGAAAAATCAAAACAGCCTAGGTATTTAACACAGATCTCGGCAAACATCAGAAAGAAGGAAATGAAAAAGTCCGAGGCAGGTAAAGGTCAACATGAAATCTATCGGACCCACCCTCCGGACATCGACACCCATTGTCTTGACCATCACAAAAGGAAACCGCCCTGGACACAGCGTCCTGTCAAACCATGCGACTGACCACCGACTGGCCTGAGTCTGCCGGTTCCGCTGTGTGTGTTGTGGTCATCGGAATTCCTTGACCAAGCCTTGACCAGCCCTTGACCAACCCTTGACCAAGCCTTGACCAAGCCCTCCCACAGAGAGAGACTCCCCGGAACTGGACCTTGCGAAACGCCGTCCACACCGTCACCTCTCCGGGATCCTCCCCGACAACAAACTACAAACAGACGACCACAGTTTCTCGGTTTCAAAAATACCTACTGTCCTCCTTGAAAATCCCCCCCTCTCCCCATTGTTAAAATACCGTTGAACCCCCCTCCCTATCAAAACAAGAAGAGAAACGAGGAGTGTCATGCAGGCCGGGCGGTCAATCTCTCTGACCACAAGCCCGGCCTTGATAGCACGCCATCTTGTGCAACCATTAATCTCACCTGACCTTCCTGCCGGCAGAGTGATCTGCCCTTGTCCCGTCTCTCCCCATCATCCCAGTGTCTGTCTCTCTCCCTGTAAGTGCCTGTCTCCCTCTCTGTTAAGTGCCGTTCACACGGGAGACTTTCCACGAACTTTGGTTGGTTTGAAGTCGCTCCCGGGTCGCTGAGGCCAAATCTGTCATGTGAACAGCCCCAACGATTAAGGTCAGCTGTAGAACAGCCCCAACGATTAAGGTCAGCTGTAGGACAGCCCCAACGATTAAGGTCAGCTGTAGGACAGATTTAGCAGCGATTTGAAAACTCAGTTGAGCGCTGCTCGACTCCTCGGCGATTTGCAGAGTACTTGCGGCAGACTTTTATTATACAGTTCCCGACTCGACTGGGTTAGGTCTTGCCGGAAAACAACGAAAGCGACCGGACAAGCCCGAATGTGCAAGCGAGCTGAGAATCGTTGCTTAATACTGTTCACAGGGGTAGCGTTTTTTAAATAACTGAGCTCCGATTAAAATTGCTCGAAAGTTGGAGAAAAGTTGGTTAAAAGTGTGCCATGTGAGGAGCACTTAAGTGTCTCTCGCTGCCCGGTTGGTGGTAGGGACAGCCCCGGGGGTCGGGCCGAGGCCACGGCTATGTCGACTGATATTGATCTCGTGTTGTTTCTTCCTCGCCTTACATTGTTTGCCGCCAGCTTTCCTTTCGTGTGCAGCGTCCTATATGTCTCAGTTTTGTGTTGGTTTTTAACGGCCCTGGTTTTGCCTTACTTGTTGAACACGCCCCTTTTCATTTCCTTGTGGGATGCATGCCGGAATCTGGCGGCTCTTGTCGACTCAGCATTGTCTGTCGCTTTTCTTTTTCTTTTTCTCTGTCTGTCTGTCTGGCTGTCAGGCTAGCATTTTCCTTGTTTTTACCGTGTTCTTCTTTCTACCTTGACGCGCTTCTGGGGTGTTGGAGTTGTTCCCCTTAGTGGACGCCGCGCTATGTCAACTTGTGATGCTTGAGAGACACCTTTATTTGTGTTGATGTTGATGTTGATGTTGATGTTGATGGTTTTTCAGAAACATTGTTTGTTTGGATGTTTGATTTCTTGTGATTGTGTGTGGTCTTTTTCAGGGCTGACCTTGCACGAGGACGTCATTTGGTATCCTGTCAGTCAGACCAGTCTTCAACACCGTCATTTGGTATCCTGTCAGTCAGACAAGTCTTCAACACCTTGGTATCCTGTCAGTCAGACAAGTCTTCAACACCTTGGTATCCTGTCAGTCAGACAGTCTTCAACACCGTCATTTGGTATCCTGTCAGTCAGACAGTCTTCAACACCGTCATTTGGTATCCTGTCAGTCAGACAAGTCTTCAACACCGTCATTTGGTATCCTGTCAGTCAGACAAGTCTTCAACACCTTGGTATCCTGTCAGTCAGACAGTCTTCAACACCGTCATTTGGTATCCTGTCAGTCAGACAAGTCTTCAACACCTTGGTATCCTGTCAGTCAGACAGTCTTCAACACCGTCATTTGGTATCCTGTCAGTCAGACAAGTCTTCAACACCTTGGTATCCTGTCAGTCAGACAAGTCTTCAACACCGTCATTTGGTATCCTGTCAGTCAGACAGTCTTCAACACCGTCATTTGGTATCCTGTCAGTCAGACAGTCTTCAACACCGTCATTTGGTATCCTGTCAGTCAGACAAGTCTTCAACACCTTGGTATCCTGTCAGTCAGACAGTCTTCAACACCGTCATTTGGTATCCTGTCAGTCAGACAAGTCTTCAACACCGTCATTTGGTATCCTGTCAGTCAGACAAGTCTTCAACACCTTGGTATCCTGTCAGTCAGACAGTCTTCAACACCGTCATTTGGTATCCTGTCAGTCAGACAAGTCTTCAACACCTTGGTATCCTGTCAGTCAGACAAGTCTTCAACACCGTCATTTGGTATCCTGTCAGTCAGACAGTCTTCAACACCGTCATTTGGTATCCTGTCAGTCAGACAGTCTTCAACACCGTCATTTGGTATCCTGTCAGTCAGACAAGTCTTCAACACCTTGGTATCCTGTCAGTCAGACAAGTCTTCAACACCGTCATTTGGTATCCTGTCAGTCAGACAAGTCTTCAACACCGTCATTTGGTATCCTGTCAGCCAGACAAGTCTTCAACACCTTGGTATCCTGTCAGTCAGACAGTCTTCAACACCTTGGTATCCTGTCAGCCAGACAAGTCTTCAACACCTTGGTATCCTGTCAGTCAGACAAGTCTTCAACACCTTGGTATCCTGTCAGTCAGACAAGTCTTCAACACCTTGGTATCCTGTCAGTCAGACAGTCTTCAACACCTTGGTATCCTGTCAGTCAGACAAGTCTTCAACACCTTGGTATCCTGTCAGTCAGACAAGTCTTCAACACCTTGGTATCCTGTCAGTCAGACAAGTCTTCAACACCTTGGTATCCTGTCAGTCAGACAAGTCTTCAACACCTTGGTATCCTGTCAGTCAGACAGTCTTCAACACATTGGTATCCTGTCAGCCAGACAAGTCTTCAACACCTTGGTATCCTGTCAGTCAGACAAGTCTTCAACACCTTGGTATCCTGTCAGTCAGACAAGTCTTCAACACCTTGGTATCCTGTCAGTCAGACAAGTCTTCAACACCTTGGTATCCTGTCAGTCAGACAAGTCTTCAACACCTTGGTATCCTGTCAGTCAGACAAGTCTTCAACACCTTGGTATCCTGTCAGTCAGACAAGTCTTCAACACCTTGGTATCCTGTCAGTCAGACAAGTCTTCAACACCTTGGTATCCTGTCAGTCAGACAGTCTTCAACACCTTGGTATCCTGTCAGCCAGACAAGTCTTCAACACCTTGGTATCCTGTCAGTCAGACAAGTCTTCAACACCTTGGTATCCTGTCAGTCAGACAAGTCTTCAACACCTTGGTATCCTGTCAGTCAGACAGTCTTCAACACCTTGGTATCCTGTCAGTCAGACAAGTATTCAACACCTTGGTATCCTGTCAGCCAGACAAGTCTTCAACACCGTCGTTTGGTATCCTGTCAGTCAGACAGTCTTCAACACCGTCATTTGGTATCCTGTCAGCCAGACAAGTCTTCAACACCTTGGTATCCTGTCAGTCAGACAAGTCTTCAACACCTTGGTATCCTGTCAGTCAGACAAGTCTTCAACACCGTCATTTGGTATCCTGTCAGTCAGACAAGTCTTCAACACCTTGGTATCCTGTCAGTCAGACAAGTCTTCAACACCTTGGTATCCTGTCAGTCAGACAAGTCTTCAACACCGTCATTTGGTATCCTGTCAGTCAGACAAGTCTTCAACACCTTGGTATCCTGTCAGTCAGACAAGTCTTCAACACCGTCATTTGGTATCCTGTCAGTCAGACAGTCTTCAACACCGTCATTTGGTATCCTGTCAGTCAGACAGTCTTCAACACCGTCATTTGGTATCCTGTCAGTCAGACAAGTCTTCAACACCTTGGTATCCTGTCAGTCAGACAAGTCTTCAACACCTTGGTATCCTGTCAGTCAGACAAGTCTTCAACACCGTCATTTGGTATCCTGTCAGTCAGACAAGTCTTCAACACCGTCATTTGGTATCCTGTCAGTCAGACAAGTCTTCAACACCTTGGTATCCTGTCAGTCAGACACGTCTTCAACACCGTCATTTGGTATCCTGTCAGGCAGACACGTCTTCAACACCGTCATTTGGTATCCTGTCAGTCAGACAGTCTTCAACACCTTGGTATCCTGTCAGTCAGACAAGTCTTCAACACCGTCATTTGGTATCCTGTCAGTCAGACAAGTCTTCAACACCTTGGTATCCTGTCAGTCAGACACGTCTTCAACACCGTCATTTGGTATCCTGTCAGTCAGACACGTCTTCAACACCGTCATTTGGTATCCTGTCAGTCAGACAAGTCTTCAACACCTTGGTATCCTGTCAGTCAGACAAGTCTTCAACACCGTCATTTGGTATCCTGTCAGTCAGACAAGTCTTCAACACCGTCATTTGGTATCCTGTCAGTCAGACAGTCTTCAACACCGTCATTTGGTATCCTGTCAGTCAGACAAGTCTTCAACACCTTGGTATCCTGTCAGTCAGACAAGTCTTCAACACCGTCATTTGGTATCCTGTCAGTCAGACAAGTCTCCAACACCGTCATTTGGTATCCTGTCAGTCAGACAGTCTTCAACACCGCCATTTGGTATCCTGTCAGTCAGACAAGTCTTCAACACCTTGGTATCCTGTCAGTCAGACAAGTCTTCAACACCGTCATTTGGTATCCTGTCAGTCAGACAAGTCTTCAACACCTTGGTATCCTGTCAGTCAGACAAGTCTTCAACACCTTGGTATCCTGTCAGTCAGACAAGTCTTCAACACCGTCATTTGGTATCCTGTCAGTCAGACAAGTCTTCAACACCTTGGTATCCTGTCAGTCAGACAGTCTTCAACACCGTCATTTGGTATCCTGTCAGTCAGACAAGTCTTCAACACCTTGGTATCCTGTCAGTCAGACAAGTCTTCAACACCTTGGTATCCTGTCAGTCAGACAAGTCTTCAACACCTTGGTATCCTGTCAGTCAGACAAGTCTTCAACACCTTGGTATCCTGTCAGTCAGACAAGTCTTCAACACCTTGGTATCCTGTCAGTCAGACAAGTCTTCAACACCGTCGTTTCTGCTTCTTGTTATCACCTGCCACGTTTTTGTTTTTGCGTTTTATGCGTGCTTATATCTTTTCTCATTACATGGACAAATTCTAAAATAATTATATAACCAGGGTTTCAAGATTTTTCGCCACGCTTTTGCGGGACGTCATTTTGCTAGTGATCGAGTTTGCTCTGAACTTTTGTTTTGCTGACAATTTAAGACCTTGAGACCCGCGGATAAAATCTTGTTGTCCTCGCAGCCAGTCACAATGACCGTGAGGATGCAGTCACTACATAATATTGTTGGAAGAAATGGCTGTGAAACGAACTGTAACTGGATAGATCCTGAAAGCAGTGTATGTTTTTTCTTGTGTGATTGGTTTTTCTGATTCCAATTCTCTGGTTAACACGCCCACTCTGTGTGTGTGTGTGTGTGTGTGTGTGTGTGTGTGTGTGTGTGTGTGTGTGTGTGTGTGTGCGTGAGTGTGTGTGCGTGTGCGCGTGTGTGTGTGTGCGTGTGTGTGTGAGTGTTATTACTTGTCTTGGAGGAATGTTTGTCCCAGTCAGAGAGTGCGATCTAGTCTGTGTGAGTGTTATTACTTGTCTTGGAGGAATGTTTGTCCCAGTCAGAGAGTGCGATCTAGTCTGTGTGAGTGTTATTACTTGTCTTGGAGGAATGTTTGTCCCAGTCAGAGAGTGCGATCTAGTCTGTGTGAGTGTTATTACTTGTCTTGGAGGAATGTTTGTCCCAGTCAGAGAGTGCGATCTAGTCTGTGTGAGTGTTATTACTTGTCTTGGAGGAATGTTTGTCCCAGTCAGAGAGTGCGATCTAGTCTGTGTGAGTGTTATTACTTGTCTTGGAGGAATGTTTGTCCCAGTCAGAGAGTGCGATCTAGTCTGTGTGAGTGTTATTACTTGTCTTGGAGGAATGTTTGTCCCAGTCAGAGAGTGCGATCTAGTCTGTGTGAGTGTTATTACTTGTCTTGGAGGAATGTTTGTCCCAGTCAGAGAGTGCGATCTAGTCTGTGTGAGTGTTATTACTTGTCTTGGAGGAATGTTTGTCCCAGTCAGAGAGTGCGATCTAGTCTGTGTGAGTGTTATTACTTGTCTTGGAGGAATGTGTGTCCCAGTCAGAGAGTGCGATCTAGTCCCATCACTGCTATCATTGTTACCAGAGCAACTATTTCACTTGACCATACTGTCCCTAATATGACCAGTGACCAGCGCAATTATTTGATCCTCTCCTTCTGTCCAACAATACCACTGGTGTCCAACCAATGTTTGCTTGTTACCATAGCAGTAGTTGTGTGGTTGTCACAAAGATGTGAGTAGCATATTTGTGATGTGAAACCACGTCGTGTTTTTAACCTCCCTAAATATTGAAGTGCGATGCGTAGGGGACAGGAGAAGCGTTATCACTGGTTTCGTGTGTTGCACGAGAAAACCATAGTTTGACATGAGTTGTGTTTATGAGAAATGTAGCTGGTCTTGGCTTAATATCGTCACAACGTTGTAGATGCTCAACCGAGCAAGGTGTCTGGCGTTTGTCAAGTTTGTCGGGGACAAACACTCTTTCAAGAGACGGGTCCATATGGTAAATGATTTACTATGTTGTATATTATTGAAGCTTGAATACGTAGCTGGAATGTAATGTAAGTGTATACAAAGTGCACTAAATTCTAGTGTGAAGTTTTGAGAGAATTTTTGTTGTGATTGTGTTATGGTTTTTGTTGGTAAATTCTTGAACATAATTGCCGTTACGCATTTATGTTATGTTTAAGACAGTATACTATGTATGGTAGTGTCAGTGGTGAATTAATTGATTCATGGATGAAGTATAGTTTGGATATTGACTGTGGACGGAATGTGAATGTAGAATGAACGAGAGAGATGTTACATGACTTTAGTTTAGGAAGAGGAGGTGGTTTAAGAGAATGTGTATTAAGACTTGGGTTAATTCTTTAGGAGTTTCCATGACGACGGCTCATGATGCGTGAACGAGGGACGGTCCTCACACGGAAGAGGCGTGACGATGGTGGAGAGAGAGACCACATCGGCGCAGATGGCTGGACGGAGGAGTCTCCATCATCACCGGCCGTAGAGACGACGGTTCTTTCGTTAATGGCGGAAGTGTTTCTCGGGGAGAAACGTGAAAGGCGAAAGTGTTTCTCGGGGAGAAATGTGAAGGGTGCATGTTGGCATCTAAAAGGAGAGTTTCTGGGAATTCATCGTCTACGTGGTTTCAGCGGCACAAGGAGGTGTAAATGACGACATATAGTGAGCCGTGTTACGAACTCGTGAGTGTCTGTCAACACTTTACCTTGTGCAGTAATTAATTATTAAGATAATTTCTTTATATCATTAATCCCGTGTGTGGAGTGAGTGTAGAGAGATTGTAAGAACGGTGTGGATGAGAAGTTGTTTGGTATTGATGTTGTTTCTTTAGGTGAAGAATTGTGTTATATTTTGTGTGAGGAAATAATAAGTCTGCATCCTCCCAAAATTCTGTGTTGGAGTGTTTTAGTGTGAAGATTGAAGTCAGTGTAATAAGATAGGGCAGAACACGTATACAGAAAAGTAACACCTTATTCACACTACAATCCACTTCATGACAGTGGTTTCGTGTCTCTTGATAGGTCACGGAATATTGCGTGCACGTAAACTGGATTGTTTATTTTTCGGTAAACACCCAGCAACCAAAATATAAACACCCAGCAACAATCCAAATGCTCGATAGTTCATGGGTTGAGAAGCTACACTTTGTGAGCTCTGCTTTTAGCGACTAAAACATTCCGAACGCTCAAATGTACAAAATATACATATCGGGAACACGCAACACAAACATGCCGCATTTCAACTAATAACAACAAGTTTCAACATACCGCATTTCATCTAACAACAACAAGTTTCAACATACCGCATTTCATCTAACAACAACAAGTTTCAACATACCGCATTTCAACTAACAACAACAAGTTTCAACATGCCGCATTTCAACTAACAACAACAAGTTTCAACATACCGCATTTCAACTAACAACAACAAGTTTCAACATACCGCATTTCAACTAACAACAACAAGTTTCAACATACCGCATTTCAACTAACAACAACAAGTTTCAACATGCCGCATTTCAACTAACAACAACAAGTTTCAACATACCGCATTTCAACTAACAACAACAAGTTTCAACATGCCGCATTTCAACTAACAACAACAAGTTTCAACATACCGCATTTCAACTAACAACAACAAGTTTCAACATGCCGCATTTCAACTAACAACAACAAGTTTCAACATACCGCATTTCAACTAACAACAACAAGTTTCAACATACCGCATTTCATCTAACAACAACAAGTTTCAACATACCGCATTTCATCTAACAACAACAAGTTTCAACATACGAAATCCAATCTAAAATCCATGAATTTGGTTGTTTTCTGAATCGAAATCTACCTTGTACATGTACTAACAATCGGCGCGAGAAAGTTCTTAAGGCTAGTAACTCTCACACTGTGTTTAGAGACTAGAGTTGTTCCCCTTCCGGATGTCTACAAACTGGGGCACTTCGACAAAAGGACTGCAATCCGTTTGTCAATTATCAACTATATTTCATTTCATAAACGGAACACACGCAGGCAAATGCACACATCCTTGAATGTCAAGAAAATGAAGCAGTTCCATTCACCATCTTGCCTCAGAAAACCGAACTCGATATTTGACGTTGGAACACGGAGCTAAATGTTCGTCTGTTACTCAAAACGACGAAAGATAATTTCCTTAGCGGTACCAAAACATGAAAAGAACACAAAAGTAACTACCTTTACTGCCTCAGCAAATCAACGGTTTGACTGTGTACTTGATTTTATTCCAAACCAAATAAACTGCTGAAAAGTGTTAGCAAAACTGAATGATTTTCACAGAACAGTTCTACCGCGCATTAATCACTCGCTTGCACAGGTAGACTGGCAGAGTGACTAAAACTCGATCAAACTGTGGCACGAAAACACATTTTTTCTTTGGAAAAACTGAAGAAAGGAGGAATAAATTGGTTACTCGTCTCGTCTCAGTGAATATTAAAAATACGTAATGGTCTCAGTTCGCGGTCAGTCGGCATCATATATTTTTCCCTGCCATTATTCCCGTCCCATTCAGGAAAAGAAAAAGGATCCAAGACGATTGCATGTATGCACAGTCATCTCAAAGATATGATTAATTGCCAAGAAGCTTTGTTTAAAAAACGTATACGTTTCTCCATCCCGACAACCATACCCGCTCGCCCCCCTCCCCCCTCCGCCATCCATCCACCCCTCTCCGCTTCCCGGTTACCACCGCCGTTTGAAGTTTCCAGTGGATTATGCTGCATTCAGTCTTTTAGTGTCGGTGCCAATACTGTCCGTTTAGTGTCGGTGCCAATACTGTCTGTTTAGTGTCGGTGCCACTACTGTCCGTTTAGTGTCGGTGCCACTACTGTCCGTTTAGTGTCGGTACCACTACTGTCCGTTTAGTGCTATTGTATACTACCACTTCCACATGCGAGCTCTTCGCTCCATACTTGGAATCCAGTGGTAGGACCGGATCACGAACGTTGAAGTGCTGGAGCGCGCAAACTCCACCAGCATTGAATCCGTTGTCATCAAGGCCCAGCTCCGATGGGTGGGGCATGTCATCCTCATGTAGGAGCACCGCATGCCCAGGCGCCTTCTGTACGGAGAGCTTTCTTGTGGAAAAAGACAGCAAGGCCGACCAAAGAAACGGTATAAACATTCTGTGAAGGCAAACCTACAGTGGTGCAACATCAAGCCAAATGAGTTGGGGGAGTATGCCAAGGACCGACCATGCTGACAAACCTACAGTGGTGCAACATCAAGCCAAAGGAGTTGGAGGAGTATGCCAAGGACCGACCATGCTGGCGAGCCCTAATACATCAAGCCTCTGCAGACTTTGAAGAGGCTCGCTGTGAGAGACTTGTCGCTGCGCGAAAGCAACGCCATAGTGCTAAACCTGCAGTGACCACAACAGACTTC
>NC_090255.1:598496-663496 GCF_037325665.1 Littorina saxatilis
GAGCGTGCAAACAGCGCCAGGAGTAAACTCTACATATAAACAACAACAACAATCAGAGCGTGCAAACAGGACCAGGAGTAAACTCTACATATAAACAACAACAATCAGAGCGTGCAAACAGGACCAGGAGTAAACTCTACATATAAACAACAACAATCAGAGCGTGCAAACAGGACCAGGAGTAAACTCTACATATAAACAACAACAATCAGAGCGTGCAAACAGCGCCAGGAGTAAACTCTACATATAAACAACAACAACAATCAGAGCGTGCAAACAGCGCCAGGAGTAAACTCTACATATAAACAACAACAACAATCAGAGCGTGCAAACAGGACCAGGAGTAAACTCTACATATAAACAACAACAATCAGAGCGTGCAAACAGCGCCAGGAGTAAACTCTACATATAAACAACAACAACAATCAGAGCGTGCAAACAGGACCAGGAGTAAACTCTACATATAAACAACAACAATCAGAGCGTGCAAACAGCGCCAGGAGTAAACTCTACATATAAACACCGACAATCAGAGCGTGCAAACAGGGCCAGGAGTAAACTCTACATATAAACAACAACAATCAGAGCGTGCAAACAGGGCCAGGAGTAAACTCTACATATAAACAACAACAACAATCAGAGCGTGCAAACAGCGCCAGGAGTAAACTCTACATATAAACAACAACAACAATCAGAGCGTGCAAACAGCGCCAGGAGTAAACTCTACATATAAACAACAACAACAATCAGAGCGTGCAAACAGCGCCAGGAGTAAACTCTACATATAAACAACAACAACAATCAGAGCGTGCAAACAGGGCCAGGAGTAAACTCTACATATAAACAACAACAACAATCAGAGCGTGCAAACAGAGCCAGGAGTAAACTCTACATATAAACAACAGCAACAATCAGAGCGTGCAAACAGGGCCAGGAGTAAACTCTACATATAAACAACAACAATCAGAGCGTGCAAACAGGGCCAGGAGTAAACTCTACATATAAACAACAACAACAATCAGAGCGTGCAAACAGGGCCAGAAGTAAACTTTACATATAAACAACAACAATCAGAGCGTGCAAACAGGGCCAGGAGTAAACTCTACATATAAACAACAACAATCAGAGCGTGCAAACAGCGCCAGGAGTAAACTCTACATATAAACAACAACAACAATCAGAGCGTGCAAACAGGGCCAGGAGTAAACTCTACATATAAACAACAACAATCAGAGCGTGCAAACAGCGCCAGGAGTAAACTCTACATATAAACAACGACAATCAGAGCGTGCAAACAGGGCCAGGAGTAAACTCTACATATAAACAACAACAACAATCAGAGCGTGCAAACAGCGCCAGGAGTAAACTCTACATATAAACAACAACAACAATCAGAGCGTGCAAACAGCGCCAGGAGTAAACTCTACATATAAACACCAACAACAATCAGAGCGTGAAAACAGCGCCAGGAGTAAACTCTACATATAAACAACAACAACAATCAGAGCGTGCAAACAGGGCCAGGAGTAAACTCTACATATAAACAACAACAATCAGAGCGTGCAAACAGCGCCAGGAGTAAACTCTACATATAAACAACAACAACAATCAGAGCGTGCAAACAGGGCCTGGAGTAAACTCTACATATAAGCAACAACAATCAGAGCGTGCAAACAGGGCCAGGAGTAAACTCTACATATAAACAACAACAATCAGAGCGTGCAAACAGGGCCAGGAGTAAACTCTACATATAAACAACAACAACAATCAGAGCGTGCAAACAGGGCCAGGAGTAAACTCTACATATAAACAACAACAACAATCAGAGCGTGCAAACAGGGCCAGGAGTAAACTCTACATATAAACAACAACAACAATCAGAGCGTGCAAACAGCGCCAGGAGTAAACTCTACATATAAACAACAACAATCAGAGCGTGCAAACAGGGCCAGGAGTAAACTCTACATATAAACAACAACAACAATCAGAGCGTGCAAACAGGGCCAGGAGTAAACTCTACATATAAACAACAACAACAATCAGAGCGTGCAAACAGCGCCAGGAGTAAACTCTACATATAAACAACAACAACAATCAGAGCGTGCAAACAGCGCCAGGAGTAAACTCTACATATAAACAACAACAATCAGAGCGTGCAAACAGGGCCAGGAGTAAACTCTACATATAAACAACAACAATCAGAGCGTGCAAACAGCGCCAGGAGTAAACTCTACATATAAACAACAACAACAATCAGAGCGTGCAAACAGGACCAGGAGTAAACTCTACATATAAACAACAACAACAATCAGAGCGTGCAAACAGCGCCAGGAGTAAACTCTACATATAAACAACAACAACAATCAGAGCGTGCAAACAGCGCCAGGAGTAAACTCTACATATAAACAACAACAATCAGAGCGTGCAAACAGGGCCAGGAGTAAACTCTACATATAAACAACAACAACAATCAGAGCGTGCAAACAGCGTCAGGAGTAAACTCTACATATAAACAACAACAACAATCAGAGCGTGCAAACAGGACCAGGAGTAAACTCTACATATAAACAACAACAACAATCAGAGCGTGCAAACAGCGCCAGGAGTAAACTCTACATATAAACAACAACAACAATCAGAGCGTGCAAACAGCGCCAGGAGTAAACTCTACATATAAACAACAACAATCAGAGCGTGCAAACAGCGCCAGGAGTAAACTCTACATATAAACAACAACAATCAGAGCGTGCAAACAGGGCCAGGAGTAAACTCTACATATAAACAACAACAACAATCAGAGCGTGCAAACAGGGCCAGGAGTAAACTCTACATATAAACAACAACAACAATCAGAGCGTGCAAACAGGGCCAGGAGTAAACTCTACATATAAACAACAACAACAATCAGAGCGTGCAAACAGGGCCAGGAGTAAACTCTACATATAAACAACAACAACAATCAGAGCGTGCAAACAGGGCCAGGAGTAAACTCTACATATAAACAACAACAACAATCAGAGCGTGCAAACAGGGCCAGGAGTAAACTCTACATATAAACAACAACAACAATCAGAGCGTGCAAACAGCGCCAGGAGTAAACTCTACATATAAACAACAACAACAATCAGAGCGTGCAAACAGCGCCAGGAGTAAACTCTACATATAAACAACAACAACAATCAGAGCGTGCAAACAGCGCCAGGAGTAAACTCTACATATAAACAACAACAATCAGAGCGTGCAAACAGCGCCAGGAGTAAACTCTACATATAAACAACAACAACAATCAGAGCGTGCAAACAGCGCCAGGAGTAAACTCTACATATAAACAACAACAACAATCAGAGCGTGCAAACAGCGCCAGGAGTAAACTCTACATATAAACAACAACAATCAGAGCGTGCAAACAGCGCCAGGAGTAAACTCTACATATAAACAACAACAACAATCAGAGCGTGCAAACAGGACCAGGAGTAAACTCTACATATAAACAACAACAACAATCAGAGCGTGCAAACAGGGCCAGGAGTAAACTCTACATATAAACAACAACAACAATCAGAGCGTGCAAACAGGGCCAGGAGTAAACTCTACATATAAACAACAACAACAATCAGAGCGTGAAAACAGGGCCAGGAGTAAACTCTACATATAAACAACAACAACAATCAGAGCGTGCAAACAGCGCCAGGAGTAAACTCTACATATAAACAACAACAACAATCAGAGCGTGCAAACAGCGCCAGGAGTAAACTCTACATATAAACAACAACAATCAGAGCGTGCAAACAGGGCCAGGAGTAAACTCTACTTATAAACAACAACAACAATCAGAGCGTGCAAACAGGGCCAGGAGTAAACTCTACATATAAACAACAACAACAATCAGAGCGTGCAAACAGCGCCAGGAGTAAACTCTACATATAAACAACAACAACAATCAGAGCGTGCAAACAGCGCCAGGAGTAAACTCTACATATAAACAACAATCAGAGCGTGCAAACAGCGCCAGGAGTAAACTCTACATATAAACAACAACAATCAGAGCGTGCAAACAGGGCCAGGAGTAAACTCTACATATAAACAACAACAACAATCAGAGCGTGCAAACAGCGCCAGGAGTAAACTCTACATATAAACAACAACAACAATCAGAGCGTGAAAACAGCGCCAGGAGTAAACTCTACATATAAACAACAACAACAATCAGAGCGTGCAAACAGGGCCAGGAGTAAACTCTACATATAAACAACAACAACAATCAGAGCGTGCAAACAGGGCCAGGAGTAAACTCTACATATAAACAACAACAACAATCAGAGCGTGCAAACAGCGCCAGGAGTAAACTCTACATATAAACAACAACAACAATCAGAGCGTGCAAACAGGGCCAGGAGTAAACTCTACATATAAACAACAACAATCAGAGCGTGCAAACAGCGCCAGGAGTAAACTCTACATATAAACAACAACAATCAGAGCGTGCAAACAGCGCCAGGAGTAAACTCTACATATAAACAACAACAACAATCAGAGCGTGCAAACAGCGCCAGGAGTAAACTCTACATATAAACAACAACAACAATCAGAGCGTGCAAACAGGGCCAGGAGTAAACTCTACATATAAACAACAACGACAATCAGAGCGTGCAAACAGCGCCAGGAGTAAACTCTACATATAAACAACAACAACAATCAGAGCGTGCAAACAGGGCCAGGAGTAAACTCTACATATAAACAACAACAACAATCAGAGCGTGCAAACAGCGCCAGGAGTAAACTCTACATATAAACAACAACAACAATCAGAGCGTGCAAACAGCGCCAGGAGTAAACTCTACATATAAACAACAACAACAATCAGAGCGTGCAAACAGCGCCAGGAGTAAACTCTACATATAAACAACAACAATCAGAGCGTGCAAACAGCGCCAGGAGTAAACTCTACATATAAACAACAACAATCAGAGCGTGAAAACAGGGCCAGGAGTAAACTCTACATATAAACAACAACAACAATCAGAGCGTGCAAACAGCGCCAGGAGTAAACTCTACATATAAACAACAACAACAATCAGAGCGTGCAAACAGCGCCAGGAGTAAACTCTACATATAAACAACAACAACAATCAGAGCGTGCAAACAGCGCCAGGAGTAAACTCTACATATAAACAACAACAACAATCAGAGCGTGCAAACAGCGCCAGGAGTAAACTCTACATATAAACAACAACAATCAGAGCGTGCAAACAGGGCCAGGAGTAAACTCTACATATAAACAACAACAACAATCAGAGCGTGCAAACAGGGCCAGGAGTAAACTCTACATATAAACAACAACAACAATCAGAGCGTGCAAACAGCGCCAGGAGTAAACTCTACATATAAACAACAACAACAATCAGAGCGTGCAAACAGCGCCAGGAGTAAACTCTACATATAAACAACAACAATCAGAGCGTGCAAACAGGGCCAGGAGTAAACTCTACATATAAACAACAACAATCAGAGCGTGCAAACAGCGCCAGGAGTAAACTCTACATATAAACAACAACAACAATCAGAGCGTGCAAACAGGGCCAGGAGTAAACTCTACATATAAACAACAACAACAATCAGAGCGTGCAAACAGCGCCAGGAGTAAACTCTACATATAAACAACAACAACAATCAGAGCGTGCAAACAGCGCCAGGAGTAAACTCTACATATAAACAACAACAATCAGAGCGTGCAAACAGCGCCAGGAGTAAACTCTACATATAAACAACAACAATCAGAGCGTGCAAACAGGGCCAGGAGTAAACTCTACATATAAACAACAACAATCAGAGCGTGCAAACAGGGCCAGGAGTAAACTCTACATATAAACAACAACAACAATCAGAGCGTGCAAACAGGGCCAGGAGTAAACTCTACATATAAACAACAACAACAATCAGAGCGTGCAAACAGCGCCAGGAGTAAACTCTACATATAAACAACAACAACAATCAGAGCGTGCAAACAGCGCCAGGAGTAAACTCTACATATAAACAACAACAATCAGAGCGTGCAAACAGCGCCAGGTGTAAACTCTACATATAAACAACAACAACAATCAGAGCGTGAAAACAGGGCCAGGAGTAAACTCTACATATAAACAACAACAACAATCAGAGCGTGCAAACAGCGCCAGGAGTAAACTCTACATATAAACAACAACAACAATCAGAGCGTGCAAACAGGGCCAGGAGTAAACTCTACATATAAACAACAACAACAATCAGAGCGTGCAAACAGGGCCAGGAGTAAACTCTACATATAAACAACAACAACAATCAGAGCGTGCAAACAGCGCCAGGAGTAAACTCTACATATAAACAACAACAACAATCAGAGCGTGCAAACAGGGCCAGGAGTAAACTCTACATATAAACAACAACAACAATCAGAGCGTGCAAACAGCGCCAGGAGTAAACTCTACATATAAACAACAACAACAATCAGAGCGTGCAAACAGCGCCAGGAGTAAACTCTACATATAAACAACAACAACAATCAGAGCGTGCAAACAGCGCCAGGAGTAAACTCTACATATAAACAACAACAATCAGAGCGTGCAAACAGCGCCAGGAGTAAACTCTACATATAAACAACAACAACAATCAGAGCGTGCAAACAGCGCCAGGAGTAAACTCTACATATAAACAACAACAACAATCAGAGCGTGCAAACAGGGCCAGGAGTAAACTCTACATATAAACAACAACAACAATCAGAGCGTGCAAACAGGACCAGGAGTAAACTCTACATATAAACAACAACAACAATCAGAGCGTGCAAACAGGGCCAGAAGTAAACTCTACATATAAACAACAACAACAATCAGAGCGTGCAAACAGGGCCAGGAGTAAACTCTACATATAAACAACAACAATCAGAGCGTGCAAACAGCGCCAGGAGTAAACTCTACATATAAACAACAACAACAATCAGAGCGTGCAAACAGCGCCAGGAGTAAACTCTACATATAAACAACAACAATCAGAGCGTGCAAACAGCGCCAGGAGTAAACTCTACATATAAACAACAACAATCAGAGCGTGCAAACAGGGCCAGGAGTAAACTCTACATATAAACAACAACAACAATCAGAGCGTGCAAACAGGGCCAGGAGTAAACTCTACATATAAACAACAACAACAATCAGAGCGTGCAAACAGCGCCAGGAGTAAACTCTACATATAAACAACAACAACAATCAGAGCGTGCAAACAGGGCCAGGAGTAAACTCTACATATAAACAACAACAATCAGAGCGTGCAAACAGCGCCAGGAGTAAACTCTACATATAAACAACAACAACAATCAGAGCGTGCAAACAGGGCCAGGAGTAAACTCTACATATAAACAACAACAACAATCAGAGCGTGCAAACAGGGCCAGGAGTAAACTCTACATATAAACAACAACAACAATCAGAGCGTGCAAACAGCGCCAGGAGTAAACTCTACATATAAACAACAACAACAATCAGAGCGTGCAAACAGGGCCAGGAGTAAACTCTACATATAAACAACAACAACAATCAGAGCGTGCAAACAGGGCCAGGAGTAAACTCTACATATAAACAACAACAACAATCAGAGCGTGCAAACAGCGCCAGGAGTAAACTCTACATATAAACAACAACAACAATCAGAGCGTGCAAACAGGGCCAGGAGTAAACTCTACATATAAACAACAACAATCAGAGCGTGCAAACAGCGCCAGGAGTAAACTCTACATATAAACAACAACAATCAGAGCGTGCAAACAGCGCCAGGAGTAAACTCTACATATAAACAACAACAACAATCAGAGCGTGCAAACAGCGCCAGGAGTAAACTCTACATATAAACAACAACAACAATCAGAGCGTGCAAACAGGGCCAGGAGTAAACTCTACATATAAACAACAACGACAATCAGAGCGTGCAAACAGCGCCAGGAGTAAACTCTACATATAAACAACAACAACAATCAGAGCGTGCAAACAGGGCCAGGAGTAAACTCTACATATAAACAACAACGACAATCAGAGCGTGCAAACAGCGCCAGGAGTAAACTCTACATATAAACAACAACGACAATCAGAGCGTGCAAACAGCGCCAGGAGTAAACTCTACATATAAACAACAACAACAATCAGAGCGTGCAAACAGCGCCAGGAGTAAACTCTACATATAAACAACAACAATCAGAGCGTGCAAACAGCGCCAGGAGTAAACTCTACATATAAACAACAACAATCAGAGCGTGAAAACAGCGCCAGGAGTAAACTCTACATATAAACAACAACAACAATCAGAGCGTGCAAACAGCGCCAGGAGTAAACTCTACATATAAACAACAACAACAATCAGAGCGTGCAAACAGCGCCAGGAGTAAACTCTACATATAAACAACAACAATCAGAGCGTGCAAACAGGGCCAGGAGTAAACTCTACATATAAACAACAACAACAATCAGAGCGTGCAAACAGGGCCAGGAGTAAACTCTACATATAAACAACAACAACAATCAGAGCGTGCAAACAGGGCCAGGAGTAAACTCTACATATAAACAACAACAACAATCAGAGCGTGCAAACAGCGCCAGGAGTAAACTCTACATATAAACAACAACAACAATCAGAGCGTGCAAACAGGGCCAGGAGTAAACTCTACATATAAACAACAACAACAATCAGAGCGTGCAAACAGCGCCAGGAGTAAACTCTACATATAAACAACAACAACAATCAGAGCGTGCAAACAGGGCCAGGAGTAAACTCTACATATAAACAACAACAATCAGAGCGTGCAAACAGGGCCAGGAGTAAACTCTACATATAAACAACAACAATCAGAGCGTGCAAACAGCGCCAGGAGTAAACTCTACATATAAACAACAACAATCAGAGCGTGCAAACAGCGCCAGGAGTAAACTCTACATATAAACAACAACAACAATCAGAGCGTGCAAACAGCGCCAGGAGTAAACTCTACATATAAACAACAACAACAATCAGAGCGTGCAAACAGCGCCAGGAGTAAACTCTACATATAAACAACAACAACAATCAGAGCGTGCAAACAGCGCCAGGAGTAAACTCTACATATAAACAACAACAACAATCAGAGCGTGCAAACAGGGCCAGGAGTAAACTCTACATATAAACAACAACGACAATCAGAGCGTGCAAACAGCGCCAGGAGTAAACTCTACATATAAACAACAACAACAATCAGAGCGTGCAAACAGGGCCAGGAGTAAACTCTACATATAAACAACAACAATCAGAGCGTGCAAACAGGGCCAGGAGTAAACTCTACATATAAACAACAACAATCAGAGCGTGCAAACAGGGCCAGGAGTAAACTCTACATATAAACAACAACAACAATCAGAGCGTGCAAACAGCGCCAGGAGTAAACTCTACATATAAACAACAACAACAATCAGAGCGTGCAAACAGCGCCAGGAGTAAACTCTACATATAAACAACAACAATCAGAGCGTGCAAACAGCGCCAGGAGTAAACTCTACATATAAACAACAACAACAATCAGAGCGTGCAAACAGCGCCAGGAGTAAACTCTACATATAAACAACAACAATCAGAGCGTGCAAACAGCGCCAGGAGTAAACTCTACATATAAACAACAACAATCAGAGCGTGCAAACAGCGCCAGGAGTAAACTCTACATATAAACAACAACAACAATCAGAGCGTGCAAACAGCGCCAGGAGTAAACTCTACATATAAACAACAACAACAATCAGAGCGTGCAAACAGCGCCAGGAGTAAACTCTACATATAAACAACAACAACAATCAGAGCGTGCAAACAGCGCCAGGAGTAAACTCTACATATAAACAACAACAATCAGAGCGTGCAAACAGGGCCAGGAGTAAACTCTACATATAAACAACAACAATCAGAGCGTGCAAACAGCGCCAGGAGTAAACTCTACATATAAACAACAACAACAATCAGAGCGTGCAAACAGCGCCAGGAGTAAACTCTACATATAAACAACAACAACAATCAGAGCGTGCAAACAGCGCCAGGAGTAAACTCTACATATAAACAACAACAACAATCAGAGCGTGCAAACAGCGCCAGGAGTAAACTCTACATATAAGCAACAACAACAATCAGAGCGTGCAAACAGCGCCAGGAGTAAACTCTACATATAAACAACGACAATCAGAGCGTGAAAACAGCGCCAGGAGTAAACTCTACATATAAACACCGACAAACCGCGGAGTGTTGGAAGGGGGGGGGGGGGGGGGGGGGGGGCGGAGGGTGATAGAAGAGGAGGTAAGATGACACGTTATTGCTCAAACCATATCACCATTAGCTAGCATTACATTGGACCACTCAGTACAATATAATGAAATTATTATTGGATAATGCGTTACATATTTCACAAACTCGTAATTTACGTACTCTTCCGCATAAACATGTATATCATACCTTGCGTGTCAATGCTATGTTGCGCATTTTCAATTAAATGAAATATGATTGTGTTTGTCAATGAACGGGAAAAGAAACAAGAACGAAATGTAAAACTTGTCCCATGAAAACAAGTGTACATGTACATTCGGCCAATCAGCACATCCTTGCTTTAGGACGCAAACGTTGAGTACTCCGTCGTACACTGCTTGTTCAGCAAAACATGGTGTCCATATTTGCTATATTTTGTTTATTTGTTATGTAATCCCCGTTTTTTTTCTTCAGAATTTGATTTTGATAGTAGCCTACGTGACGAAGGCATGTTTTTGTTTTGGATAGAAATGTTGGATATTAAAATTGAACATTATTTTTGTGTCGCCACCTTTAGTTTTATTTCATACGAAAGTTGACCGTCTACGTTTAGATTTTATTGTAAAAATAAAATTATGTGATGAATGTTGTGTGAGCTTAAGCATGATAAATTTCAGCATCTGTACTAAATTCGAAATAATGCAAACGACTGTTCAGTTTGCAGGCCAATCTAACGGGACCTGGTTTGTTTTTTACCAGCCCCTCCTCGGGTCTGCGTCTCTTTTTTGTATCCGTACGTCACGCAGTTTCATCAAATAATCTCCGAACTATAAAAGGTTCTAAAAAGTAAATACATTGTAAACAATTTTAGACAAGCTAGAGAATGGTACACTTCTCGATTTCACATAAGTTCATGTTCCCACATAGAAGGTCCGGTACAAGAGAGGGAAATATGCATCGTCCTGTGTATTCAATCATTCTCTGACAAAAATGTCTTCAGCAATCAAAATGGGATCTGTTGATAGATACATGTATACGTAAGGTTGGGATGGACTGATGTTGCGTAGTGACGTCATCGCTTGTTGCGTAGATACGTCATCGCTTGGTGTGTTACCGACGAATGAGACAGTTGAGCAGAATGTTGTGAGGGAAAGAGAAGTAAGCATGCATGCACGTGGAGAGGAGCCCTCCTATCCGTTAAACAACTGCCCACAATGTCGCTGTGGAGAGGAGCCCTCCGGTCCGTTAAACAACTGCCCACAATGTCGCTGTGGAGAGGAGCCCTCCGGTCCGTTAAACAACTGCCCACAATGTCGCTGTGGAGAGGAGCCCTCCGATCCGTTAAACGATATTGATTTACAATTAGATGAATTGTTAGTATTTAACGAAAATGTTTCTGTTGACGAAGTTAATAGAGTTGTTTTAGAAGTTAATAATATATTGAAGAGTAGTGCACAGAAGTTAGGGTTATTTAAACGAAATAATTTTGGTAAGAAACAGTATAAAAGGAAAACCGAAAATTGTCCATGGTTTAATGTTACATGTGAGAAAAAGAGAAAGTCCTTTTTTAAAGCAAAAAATGTACATAGAAGAATGAAGACTGCCTTTTCGCGTGAGCTCCGCACCAAAACAAGTCGAAGTTATAAACAGGAAGTAAATAAGCAATTTAAAAAATATCAAGCAGACCTTGTTAAAAAAATTAAAAACCTAAAAAGCCATGATCCAAAATCGTATTGGAAGATTATTAATGGAACACTAAGAGAAAAAAATGAAGAATTACCAAAAGTCTCTTCTGACGTTTTTTTGAAACACTTTAAAGGTATGTTTTCAGCAGGTGAAGATGAGGTTGATAAAAATGAATCTAATTTAAATGAAATGGTACATAATGATAACGCTGATTTAAATTGTATGATAACAGAAGATGAAGTTTTAAAAGCAGTTAAAAAGCTAAAGAATAATAAAGCCTGTGGAAATGATCAAATTATAAATGAGTTTTTGAAAGCTTCTGCTGGGAAGTTGATTAAAGTATATACAAAGCTGTTTAATGTAATTCTTTGTTCTGAACACATGCCCGACGAATGGTCTGTTGGACTTTTACGCCCCTTGTATAAGCAAAAGGGAGATGCTGAAGACCCAGCAAATTACAGAGGTATAACCCTGACGAGCTGTTTTGGAAAGTTATTTACCAGTGTTCTGAATAATAGGCTAACTGATTATTTTGATGAGTATTCAGTCATTGGTGAAGAACAAGCTGGTTTTCGAGCAGGTCATTCAACCCTCGACCACATTTTTACTTTACATAGTATTATTGATTACTTTCTATCAAAGAGAAAAAGGTTATATTGTCTTTTTATTGACTATGAAAAAGCATTTGATTATGTGAAAAGAGCTTTTCTATGGAAGAAGATGTTTGACGCTGGAATAAATTGGCGAATGCTAAATATTATTCAAAATTTGTATAGTAAGGCCAAGTCATGTGTTTTAGTAGGTAACCAAAAGTCAGATTTCTTTCAATGTTTTACCGGTGTACATCAAGGGGAAAACTTGTCACCTGCATTGTTTGCTGTGTATTTAAATGACTTACAAGCTTATATGTTTGATAAAACTGAACACCTCCCTACTATTGAAAGAGAGGTTGCTATGTTGGACTTACAGCCGGATGACGCTGAGCTGATGTTTAAAATGTTTATTTTATTATATGCAGATGATACAACCATTTTAGCAGAATCCCCAGAAGCATTACAAGACTCGCTTAATGTGTTGTCCGAATACTGCGATCTGTGGAGTTTGCGGGTGAACGCCAAAAAAACGAAAATAGTTGTTTTTTCAAGAGGTAAAATACGAAATTTGCCAGTATTCAAATACAAAGATGAATTAGTTGAGGTCGTGTTCGGTTTTCAATATTTGGGTCTATTTTTATATTTAGTCAAGTTTTGACTAAATATTTTAACATCGAGGGGGAATCGAAACGAGGGTCGTGGTGTATGTGTGTCTGTCTGTGCGTGTGTGTGTGTGTGTGTGTGTGTGTGTGTGTGTGTAGAGCGATTCAGACTAAACTACTGGACCGATCTTTATGAAATTTGACATGAGAGTTCCTGGGTATGAAGTCCCCGAACGTTTTTTTCATTTTTTTGATAAATGTCTTTGATGACGTCATATCCGGCTTTTCGTGAAAGTTGAGGCGGCACTGTCACGCCCTCATTTTTCAACCAAATTAGTTGAAATTTTGGTCAAGTAATCTTCGACGAAGCCCGGACTTCGGTATTGCATTTCAGCTTGGTGGCTTAAAAATTAATTAATGACTTTGGTCATTAAAAATCTGAAAATTGTAAAAAAAAATAAAAATTTATAAAACGATCCAAATTTACGTTTATCTTATTCTCCATCATTTGCTGATTCCAAAAACATATAAATATGTTATATTCGGATTAAAAACAAGCTCTGAAAATTAAATATATAAAAATTATTATCAAAATTAAATTGTCCAAATCAATTTAAAAACACTTTCATCTTATTCCTTGTCGGTTCCTGATTCCAAAAACATATAGATATGATATGTTTGGATTAAAAACACGCTCAGAAAGTTAAAACAAAGAGAGGTACAGAAAAGCGTGCTATCCTTCTTAGCGCAACTACTACCCCGCTCTTCTTGTCAATTTCACTGCCTTTGCCATGAGCGGTGGACTGACGATGCTACGAGTATACGGTCTTGCTGAAAAATGGCATTGCTTTCAGTTTCATTCTGTGAGTTCGACAGCTACTTGACTAAATATTGTATTTTCGCCTTACGCGACTTGTTTAATTATAATAATAAGTTTAATAAATCACAAAAGTTGTTATATGATAAGGCCTCTCGAGCAATGTTTAGCTTGTTAAAGAAGTATAGAAAATTGTCGTTGTCCATAGATATACAAATTGAATTGTTTGATAGAATAGTTGCACCGATTATGTTATATGGCTGTGAAGTATGGGGACCAAATTCGGTAAATTTAGCAACAAAATTGCAGCTACGTTTTTATAAGATTACTTTGAAATTGAGAAAGTCGACCCCAACGTGTATGGTATTAGGCGAATTAGGCAAATTTCCACTAGATGTCCTCGTAAAATATAGAATATTTAGTTTTTGGTTCAAATTGGTGGATTGTAATAATAGTAATAAGTTTTCAAATGTATTGTACCGTGTTTTGCATCGCCTCTATGTAAATAACATATATGAAGCACCCTATTTAAAACATGTTGAAACAACTTTAAATGCTCTTGGTCTTAGTGGTTTTGGCATGACCAGTTTAATTTACGATGTTCTGAAAAATGGTTTCAATTGAAAACGTTGCAATGCGTGGTTTTCAGAATTAAATGAAAAAGAAACTTGTTTGAATTATAGATTGTTTAAAGATACATTTATATTTGAAAATTATTTGATCATTTTACCCAATAACCTAGCACTCTCTTTTTTACGTTTTAGAACATTAAATCATAAATTACCAATACAGAAAGGCCGAATGTTAAATATACCACATAACGAAAGAATATGTGTTAAATGCCAGTCTGGAGAACTCGGGGATGAATTTCATTTTATATTTCAGTGTCATTTTTTTGAAAATGTGAGGAAAAGGTTTTTACCATTGTATTTTCGTAGAAACTCAAATGCCGTCAAATTTAAACATTTATATGAATTAACAAAGAAACGAAAGTTATTGAATTTAATATATTTTATTAAGAGTATTTTGAAAGAGTTCTGATTATTTGATCACGTGGATTTTTTTTTTATTAAAACAAAAACAAACACAGAAACATATACATTCCTGTAAAAAAAAGTATGATTACAATTATTTTGTTATGAATTAAGCTTGATTCATTTTCGGTTAATTAGAAGTGTTGTGTCTCATTAATACATATATCTTTTTTGTCGTGTTTATTGCAATTTTTATTTTATTCATGTAACCCTAGGGGTTTTTGAAATAAATATTGACTTGACTTGTTAAACAACTGCCCACAATGTCGCTGTCCGAAGGCGGAATTGGACTAACAATTAAATGCACTGAGATTTTAGCATGCCTGACCGACTTCGAGTCCACCTGATTTTCCTTTCCTTTTCTTCTGTCCGCCCCCCCTACCCCCCCCCCACAGAACTCTATTTTCGCCACCAACCATTGTGTCCTTGCCACACAGCAGTGTTTGAAAGCCCCAGTAAATGAGCTGGAGAAGTGTGCATGGGGGTCAATGAGGTCGCCGTCATATGCTGGCTGAGTGAGTTGCTCGCTGTGTGAGTTGCTCGCTGTGTGAGTTGCTATTTCTGGTCTGAGCGGCTCCACACAGTCTTTGCTCCCAGCTCGCTGTGTGAGTTGCTATTTCTGGTCTGAGCGGCTCCACACAGTCTTTGCTGGAGGTCAATTTACAGAGGTTATGAACAGAATCTGTGAAAAAACAAAGTCTTAAACGGGAGGAAGTCTTAAATTTGGGTCTTAAAAGGGAGGTTTGACTGTAGAACAATGACCGTTTTTCTCCCGACTGTTCTTCTCCCACAGTTATGACTCGCCACGGTGTGCTTGTTAGACGACCTGTTGCCAGGGGAGAGAGGGGAGGTAATCGGCTGATCGTCACGCAGAGTTGTTGGCCCTCCATACACCTTGCAACATTTACAGGAAGTGGCGGTAGGGGGCAGTGCGACGCTGCCATCATTGATTTCAAACTGGGCAGGAGAGAGTGGGGGAATAGGGGGAGAGGAGAGAGAGAGAGGGGGGGGGAGGGGGGACTAGGGGAAAGGAGAAAGAGAGAGAGAGGGGGCATAGGAAGGCAGATAGATAAATAGAGAGAGAGATAGAGAAAGACAGAGATATATGTATAGAGAGAGAGAGAAAGAGAGAGCGAGAGAGAGAGGGAGAGAGAGAAAAGAGATTGATTGATTGATTGATTAAACTTTATTACAGAAGGATGGAGATTTTAGGCGTTGCCTAGTCTTACAATCTGTCCTTGCTAACTAACATGAATACAAAACAGACATGAAAACATTATAAGAGCAAAAGAGGTTGACGGCAAAAAAAACAAAAAACAAAAAACAACCGTACATATGATAATAAATGGCATTTAAAGGCAAAGAAAAAGTTATAGTATTTGATACTATTAAATACAATAACAGCAATAGAATAATGAAAATAGAAATAATGGTAAGGATGATGATGTCAAAGAGAGAAAGAGAGAGAGAAAGAGAGATAGAGAGAGAGAGAAAGAGAGAGAGAGAAAGAGAGAGAGAGAAAGAGATAGAGAGAGAGCGAGAGAAAGAGAGAGAGACAGAGAGAGAGAGAGCGAGAGAGAGAGAGAGAGGTAGAGACAGAGAGGTAGAGACAGAGAGGTAGAGAATGAGAGAGAGAGGGACAGAGAGAGAGAGAGAGAGACAGAGAGAGAGGGAGAGCGACAGAGAGAGAGAGAGAGACAGAGACAGAGAGAGAGACAGAGAGAGAATTGAATTGAATTGAATTGAATTGAATTGAATTGAACTTTATTTAACAAGGATTAAGATTTAAGGCTACGCCTTTTCTTACAATCTGTCCTTGGGACGCACAGACACACAATGATAAAATTGAAAAATTAAAAATTAAAAAGTTAAAAAGTTTACCAACAAAAGGAGGTCAGAAAACTTCAGCACGTGATGATAAAGATGACGATGATGATGATGATGATGATAATGATGATGATGAAGATGAGGCATGAAGAGCATACATATGTGATTATTCATAAAATAAAATGCATACTATGCAAGTAATTATAAGTACAAGCTGGTAGAGAGAGAGAGAGAGAGAGAGAGAGAGAGAGAGAGAGAGAGAGAGAGAGAGAGAGAGAGAGAGAGAGAGAGAGAGAGAGAGAGAGAGAGAGAGAGAGAGAGAGAGAGAGAGAGAGAGAGAGAGAGAGAGAGAGAGAGAGCACATGGTTGGCACAATACAAACGAACTTCTGTCCTTTTCCAAAATATTTACAAAAAGTCCAGCACAATTTGAAAAACTCAAATTAGAACATTGACAGTTATTTTCCGTTTTTAGAACGGCACCAGACAGTCAAGAAACAAGATGGGGGGAGGGGGGGGGGGGTGGGGGGGGGGGGGGGGGGTCGGTCGTGATTGAGTTAGCCAACAATCCTGCACCAACTGACTCCCGAAGTCGGTCAACAACAGAGCGTGTCTGTGGAATTCTGTTAAAATTATTTTCTGTTGTAACTCAGCTCAGTCGGCAGCCGCGCTCGCTTTGAAACCAGTCTGTCACTATCGTCGTGTATTCGAAACCCAACGTTCGGCAAGGCATTTATTTCCCAGAGAAAACTGTGTCCAGACTCTCTTCGTGCAAGCTTGCGCACGATAACGACCCCAAGTTAACAACGAAAGTCTCAGGACTCGGAAACACGAACAGACGCATACAAGGAAAAGGAAAAAAATGGTCGCGTCGTATTAAAGTCTTAAAATTTTTTTTTAGGGGCCTACCCCATTTTTGTACCCCAACGAAAACATTCATTCCGATGTAATTTCATTTAAACTTTCTATGTCATGTACGGCAATCAACTTGGCTGTCTGGCACACCTTTTGGTTCAAAGATTTCTCTTTCCACAGTAACGTGACCGCCTTCCAAATAAAGGTACCCTCAAAATCGTATTTTAATTGTGTCGTATGGGGGACACATGTCGTATGTTTGTGCTGGATGTATGATATATGGCGTATTTTGTGTTGTATGTATGATATATGGCGTATTTTGTGTAGTATGTATGATATATGGCGTATTTTTGTGTCGTATGTATGATATATGGCCTATTGTGTGTCCTATGTATGTTATATGGCGTATTATTGTGTCGTATGTATGATGTATGGCGTATTATAGTGTCGTTTGTATGATGTATGTTGTATTTTTGTGTCTTATAAAGGTTATATGGCGTGTTTTTGTGTCGTATGTATGATATATGGCGAATGTTTGTGTCATATATATTAAATATGGCATATTTTGTGTCGTATGTATGATATATGACGCATTTGTTGTGTCGTATGATGCATGGTGAATTTATGTGTCGTATTCATGATATATGGCGTATTTGTGTGTGTCGTATGCATGATATATGGCGTATTTGTGTGCATGATATATGGTGTAATTATGTGCGTCGTATGTTTGATATAATGGCGTATTTTGTGTCGTATGTATGATATATGGTGTATTTATGTGTCGAATGTATAGTATAAGGCGTATTTATGTGTCGAATGTATGATATATGACGTATTTTTGTGTGTCGTATTCATGATTTAAAACCCCACTTGACTGAAACACAGGTTTTGCCGGTGCAATGTGAGACTGGGCTTGGCCACAATCAGGAGGGCAACATTACAGCGCCACCACCAGCAACAACAACCACGACATCGACTACCAGCCAGCTAGATTACCAGCAAAGCAACCAGTCAAAATGTAGTCACTGAACAAAACAGCCAAACGTCCAACCAAGGTGCTCAACGCACCCATCAACCAAGGTGATCAACGTACCAATCAACCAAGGTGATCAACGTACCCATCAACCAAGGTGATCAACGTACCCATCAAACAAGGTGATCAACGTACCCATCAACCAAGGTGCTCAACGTACCAATCAACCAAGATGATCAACGTACCCATCAACCAAGGTGATCAACGTACCAATCAACCAGCTGATCAACGTACCAATCAACCAAGGTGATCAACGTACCAATCAACCAAGGTGATCAACGTACCCATCAACCAAGGTGATCAACGCACCCATCAACCAAGGTGATCAACGCACCCATCAACCAAGGTGATCAACGTACCAATCAACCAGCTGATCAACGTACCCATCAACCAAGGTGCTCAGCGTACCCATCAACCAAGGTGATCAACGTACCCATCAACCAAGGTGATCAACGCACCCATCAACCAAGGTGATCAACGTACCAATCAACCAGCTGATCAACGCACCCATCAACCAAGGTGATCAACGTACCCATCAACCAAGGTGATCAACGTACCAACCAACCAAGGTGATCAACGCACCCATCAACCAAGGTGATCAACGTACCAATCAACCAAGGTGCTCAACGTACCAATCAACCAAGGTGCTCAACGTACCCATCAACCAAGGTGATCAACGTACCACGTACCCATCAACCAAGGTGATCAACGTACCCATCAACCAGCTGATCAACGTACCAATCAACCAGCTGATCAACGTACCCATCAACCAAGGTGCTCAACGTACCAATCAACCAGCTGATCAACGTACCCATCAACCAAGGTGCTCAACGTACCAATAAACCAAGGTGATCAACGTACCAATCAACCAAGGTGATCAACGTACCAATCAACCAAGGTGATCAACGTACCAATCAACCAGCTGATCAACGTACCAATCAACCAAGGTGCTCAGCGTACCAATAAACCAAGGTGATCAACGTACCAATCAACCAAGTCGATCAACGTACCCATCAACCAAGGTGATCAACGTACCCATCAACCAAGGTGATCAACGTACCCATCAACCAAGGTGATCAACGTACCCATCAACCAAGGTGCTCAACGTACCAATCAACCAAGGTGATCAACGTACCCATCAACCAAGGTGATCAACGTACCAATCAACCAAGGTGATCAACGTACCAATCAACCAGCTGATCAACGTACCAATCAACCAGCTGATCAACGTACCAATCAACCAAGGTGATCAACGTACCAATCAACCAAGGTAATCAACGTACCCATCAACCAAGGTGATCAACGTACCAATCAACCAAGGTGATCAACGTACCCATCAACCAGCTGATCAACGTACCAATCAACCAACCATTCGGCAAAGTAACTAATCAATCAAGCATCAAAACCAAGAATGGTTAGTTAACGGTACGTTTAATTTTTAACATTCACATATTCATTTACGTGGACCCACAGGTCTGAATAGACAAACGAACAATTAATATGAGATGAACAATATATAAGATGAACAATATGAGATGAACAATATGAGATGAACAATATGAGATGAACAATATATGAGATGAACAATATGAGATGAACAATATATGAGATGAACAATATGAGATGAACAATATGAGATGAACAATATGAGATGAACAATATGAGATGAACAATATGAGATGAACAATATGAGATGAACAATATGAGATGAACAATATGAGATGAACAAAACTTATGTTTTTCGATCTCTGGCAAAACGGTGTCGCCGCCGAAAGAAATGTTAACGAAATAAAATGTTGATGGGGAAAACATTAGTTCTGTTTATTGTAGTATATCAATTGTTCGTTTGTCCGTACACTGTGAAGGGTCGTCGTACTTGTGAATGTTTTGTTTTGTCAAATATTAAACGGTCCATTAACTCACGGTTCTTTTGTTTTTATTGTGATTTTTGAAGCATAAGCAGTCTCTCTGTTTGGGTTTTTTAATCGATCAATCAATGAATCAAGCAATTAAGCAGCGAATAACTGGACCAGGTTTGTGTACACACGAATTCAGGGATCAGCGGTGTTCAAAGCGTGTTCTATATATGGCATCGTTCAAAGCGGGTTCTATATAGCATCGTTCAAAGACAGCTGACAACAAGGGCTTGCTTGGAACCACGTGACCTCACGTTGCAGCCTCAGATCTTAATTAGACGTTAAAGATGACAGGGGGTCCCGGCTAATGACACACTATGTCAGCTATTCTCCCACGCACCGAAACGCTGCTCTCCTCTGATTGGTCAAGCAGGTTGATGAACATCAGGGGAAATTACCCACAGAAGAAAAGTACGAGCCTTCCCTCCCCTTGTTGTCCCCTCTCGCGCCAAGGAGGTAAACGGTGACGTCACACATCCAATCCTCCGCGGCAACGTGTCCAGGCTCGTGCGCAAACAGGCCGACGATTGCGTCCGCGCCATGTTTGTCTTCGGTCCTGTCGCAAGGGGCTGATGGGATATCAGGGGGCGGCGTGGCTCAGTGGTGACATTCTTGGCGACGTCGTCAGATTCCCAGCTTGATCCGCCGTTCAGCTCTAAGCCGGGATTATCTATGTTGACCACACTGCGTGCAATCCGCACGCCGCCCGCTGAGGTCGTCAGTCGTCTGACCCACTGTTAATGCATGGTTAGTGTCGGGGGCATGTTGCGGGGCATGTCTGGGCGTGCTGCCCTGTACAAGGGGTGATGTCCGTAAGAAAGACGACTGGCTGGGAAGCGTTCTCCCCGTGACGATAGAGGCAAGATAAATACGTACCATCTCTGGCGTGGCCCGGGCTGCCCACTGCTTTTCATTGCCAAGTTCACACAGCAAGTAGAGCAGCTCGACTCAGGCAGCCGTATTCCTGCTGCGGGGACCTGCAGACGGCGTTACAAACCTGACTTTTGCCCATTTACCATAAGCCCCTGTGTTTGTTCACACCGAAAAGCCAACGCGTTTCATGCACAAAGCATATAGACCTGTCATCATAGGTATCCACGTAGTCTTTCTCATTGCCAGCGTCACGGAGCAGCTGACGCACGCAATCATATTTCCGATACGCAGAAGTGTTGCCTGTCTCTGTCTCTGTCTCTGTCACTGCAATCCGTCATTGTGCCCTACATGCACAAACACACGTAATCATGCAGAACACACACATACTTGACCACCGGTCATTATTGGGGAAAGAGGTCTTCATTGCCAAGGGGACAAATGGACAGAGGGAAAAAACCGTTCACGTAGGCAGAAGTATTTCCCGTGCGTAAAAACTCCACGCTTTCTTCATTACTACCCAAACCTGAGTTTGGCATTCTATGTTGTAGAAGGCATGTTGTTTTACGTGGGACAACCATGCACATTGTGCAGACAGTATACACGACGTCACAGACTTGGCTGACGGGATACGAGCATGTTTCTCTGTATAGTTAGCTAAGTCGTGACATGATCACCACACGTGTCACCTTTGGGAAGTCGTTGCTTGCCAATGTCACCATGACATACACAATGGGTATTCGAGAATGTGCGTCTGGCGTTGTCTGTTTTCCCCTGCTATTTTCAGTTGAATTATTCTCTGAGAACTTTGTCAAATGTCATACGTTGCTTGCCCGCGACAACTGCACAGTGTCGGATGGCTCAGTCTGAGGAATACAAAGCTGATTGTACATATACGTGTGTCTCGCGTGCGTTTCACTCGGGTCTCCTTGTTTTGACAAAGGGGTCTGAATAATAAAATTTTAAAAATAATACACTCACGTGTGAACGAAGAATACGGAACGAATAAGAGCAACGTGTCAACCCCAGGATCGTCTTCAGCCACACGAACAAAAAAAGTAGAAACAAGAAGCAGACAGTAAAGGGGCCTGAGTTTAACTGTTCAAGTTGAGCTTATTTCGTCCTGAATATGCTGTATGATTGCATGTATTCAGTGACAGGGTGACGCAGTAGTCTCCCTTCACAACAGCTGCTCTGCACTGACTGAGTTGTCTCCCAGCCTTGAGCGTGAGCTATTTATAGTAGCTCTACATTTCTTTTGAGTCACGGTGAACCCTGTGTGGTAGTCCAGCAAACAACACGTCATCGTTTGGACGCCGTGGGTTGACCATGTCCAGCAAAACATCAGTCATCGTTTGGACGCCGTGGCTTGACCATGTCCAGCAAAACATCAGTCATCGTTTGGACGCCGTGGCTTGACCATGTCCAGCAAAACATCAGTCATCGTTTGGACGCCGTGGCTTGACAATGTCCAGCAAACATCAGTCATCGTTTGGACGCCGTGGGTTGACCATGTCCAGCAAACATCAGTCATCGTTTGGACGCCGTGGGTTGACCATGTCCAGCAAACATCAGTCATCGTTTGGACGCCGTGGGTTGACCATGTCCAGCAAACATCAGTCATCGTTTGGACGCCGTGGGTTGACCATGTCCAGCAAACATCAGTCATCGTTTGGACGCCGTGGGTTGACCATGTCCAGCAAACATCAGTCATCGTTTGGACGCCGTGGCTTGACCATGTCCAGCAAAAAATAAGTCATCGTTTGGACGCCGTGGCTTGACAATGTCCAGCAAAACATCAGTCATCGTTTGGACGCCGTGGCTTGACCATGTCCAGCAAACATCAGTCATCGTTTGGACGCCGTGGCTTGACCATGTCCAGCAAAAAATAAGTCATCGTTTGGACGCCGTGGCTTGACAATGTCCAGCAAAAAATAAGTCATCGTTTGGACGCCGTGGGTTGACCATGTCCAGCAAAAAATAAGTCATCGTTTGGACGCCGTGGCTTGACAATGTCCAGCAAAACATCAGTCATCGTTTGGACGCCGTGGCTTGACCATGTCCAGCAAAAAATAAGTCATCGTTTGGACGCCGTGGCTTGACAATGTCCAGCAAAACATCAGTCATCGTTTGGACGCCGTGGCTAGACCATGTCCAGCAAAAAATAAGTCATCGTTTGGACGCCGTGGCTTGACAATGTCCAGCAAACATCAGTCATCGTTTGGACGCCGTGGGTTGACCATGTCCAGCAAACATCAGTCATCGTTTGGACGCCGTGGCTTGACCATGTCCAGCAAACATCAGTCATCGTTTGGACGCCGTGGGTTGACCATGTCCAGCAAACATCAGTCATCGTTTGGACGCCGTGGCTTGACAATGTCCAGCAAACATCAGTCATCGTTTGGACGCCGTGGGTTGACCATGTCCATATTTAGACGTCGTCGTAGAACTTTGGTGTAACTCGTGTTAAACAGCTTTTGGTGTAACTCGTGTAAAACAGCTTTTGGTGTAACTCGTGTAAAACAGCTTTTGGTGTAACTCGTGTTAAACAGCTTTTGATGTAACTCGTGTAAAACAGCTTTTGGTGTAACTCGTGTAAAACAGCTTTTGGTGTAACTCGTGTTAAACAGCTTTTGGTGTAACTCGTGTAAAACAGCTTTTTGTGTAACTCGTGTTAAACAGCTTTTGATGTAACTCGTGTTAAACAGCTTTTGGTGTAACTCGTGTAAAACAGCTTTTGGTGTAACTCGTGTTAAACAGCTTTTGGTGTAACTCGTGTTAAACAGCTTTTGGTGTAACTCGTGTAAAACAGCTTTTGGTGTAACCCGTGTAAAACAGCTTTTGGTGTAACCCGTGTAAAACAGCTTTTGGTGTAACTCGTGTTAAACAGCTTTTGGTGTAACTCGTGTAAAACAGCTTTTGGTGTAACTCGTGTTAAACAGCTTTTGGTGTAACTCGTGTTAAACAGCTTTTGGTGTAACTCGTGTAAAACAGCTTTTGGTGTAACTCGTGTTAAACAGCTTTTTGTGTAACTCGTGTAAAACAGCTTTTGTTGTAACTCGTGTTAAACAGCTTTAGGTGTAACTCGTGTAAAACAGCTTTTGGTGTAACTCGTGTTAAACAGCTTTTGGTGTAACTCGTGTTAAACAGCTTTTGGTGTAACTCGTGTAAAACAGCTTTTGGTGTAACTCGTGTTAAACAGCTTTTGGTGTAACTCGTGTTAAACAGCTTTTGGTGTAACTCGTGTAAAACAGCTTTTGGTGTAACTCGTGTAAAACAGCTTTTGGTGTAACTCGTGTTAAACAGCTTTTGGTGTAACTCGTGTTAAACAGCTTTTGGTGTAACTCGTGTAAAACAGCTTTTGGTGTAACTCGTGTAAAACAGCTTTTGGTGTAACTCGTGTAAAACAGCTTTTGGTGTAACTCGTGTTAAACAGCTTTTGGTGTAACTCGTGTAAAACAGCTTTTGGTGTAACTCGTGTAAAACAGATTTTGGTGTAACTCGTGTTAAACAGCTTTTGATGTAACTCGTGTAAAACAGCTTTTGGTGTAACTCGTGTAAAACAGCTTTTGGTGTAACTCGTGTTAAACAGCTTTTGGTGTAACCCGTGTAAAACAGCTTTTGGTGTAACCCGTGTAAAACAGCTTTTGGTGTAACTCGTGTTAAACAGCTTTTGGTGTAACTCGTGTTAAACAGCTTTTGGTGTAACCCGTGTAAAACAGCTTTTGGTGTAACTCGTGTTAAACAGCTTTTGGTGTAACTCGTGTTAAACAGCTTTTGGTGTAACCCGTGTAAAACAGCTTTTTGTGTAACCCGTGTAAAACAGCTTTTGGTGTAACTCGTGTTAAACAGCTTTTGGTGTAACTCGTGTTAAACAGCTTTTGGTGTAACCCGTGTAAAACAGCTTTTGGTGTAACCCGTGTAAAACAGCTTTTGGTGTAACTCGTGTTAAACAGCTTTTGGTGTAACTCGTGTTAAACAGCTTTTGGTGTAACCCGTGTAAAACAGCTTTTGGTGTAACCCGTGTAAAACAGCTTTTGGTGTAACTCGTGTTAAACAGCTTTTGGTGTAACTCGTGTAAAACAGCTTTTGGTGTAACTCGTGTTAAACAGCTTTTTGTGTAACTCGTGTAAAACAGCTTTTGTTGTAACTCGTGTTAAACAGCTTTAGGTGTAACTCGTGTAAAACAGCTTTTGGTGTAACTCGTGTTAAACAGCTTTTGGTGTAACTCGTGTTAAACAGCTTTTGGTGTAACTCGTGTAAAACAGCTTTTGGTGTAACTCGTGTAAAACAGCTTTTGGTGTAACTCGTGTAAAACAGCTTTTGGTGTAACTCGTGTTAAACAGCTTTTGGTGTAACTCGTGTTAAACAGCTTTTGGTGTAACTCGTGTAAAACAGCTTTTGGTGTAACTCGTGTTAAACAGCTTTTGGTGTAACTCGTGTTAAACAGCTTTTGGTGTAACTCGTGTAAAACAGCTTTTGGTGTAACTCGTGTAAAACAGCTTTTGGTGTAACTCGTGTAAAACAGCTTTTGGTGTAACTCGTGTAAAACAGCTTTTGGTGTAACTCGTGTAAAACAGCTTTTGAAGAGAAGGACAACAATATTTTTATAATGAAATAGTGTGTATATTCATAATGAAATAGTGTGTATAATGAAATAGTGTGTATATTAATTCCTGGTATGGACAGAAAGATACATGAATATTAAATAATGTATTGTCAAGCGTATTTATGAGAATACGTCTTATGGAGAATGATTTTCTAAGTCTAAAGCACAAAAACATCAAAATCGCCAAGACTCTAGTTGCGCCAAAATTCGAAGACGACGACGCTGTGCGACAAAATAGTACCGGGGCCAGTTGTGCAAGTTTGATGATAAAATTAATTCGCAATGTTGGTGAAACTAGCATTAAAAACGACCAAACGACCAACCAAACAAATCCCAAAGAGCCAAGGTTGAGCATAACGATCCGAGGACCGAGCACTGACTGATCTCTCAACAACAAATGGGATTAAGAACACGGCGACAGGCGGCAAACAGCCGGGTCTTCCTGCAATGTCGAGCATCTTGAACAATCGAATCGTTTGGGTTGTCAATGCCGCTGTTTCAATTTAATTGCGCGCAGTGTCAAGTTGTGAGGGAGGACCGCGGGGGTTGGATCGTTCTGGGGACAGTATAGATGGGTTGGATCGTTCTGGGGACAGTAGAGATGGGTTGGATCGTTCTAGGGACAGTATAGATGGGTTGGATCGTTCTGGGGACAGTAGAGATGGGTTGGATCGTTCTGGGGACAGTAGAGATGGGTTGGATCGTTCTGGGGACAGTAGAGATGGGTTGGATCGTTCTAGGGACAGTATAGATGGGTTGGATCGTTCTGGGGACAGTAGAGATGGGTTGGATCGTTCTGGGGACAGTAGAGATGGGTTGGATCGTTCTAGGGACAGTAGAGATGGGTTGGATCGTTCTAGGAACAGTATAGAGATGGGTTGGATCGTTCTGGGGACAGTAGAGATGGGTTGGATCGTTCTGGGGACAGTAGAGATGGGTTGGATCGTTCTGGGGACAGTAGAGATGGGTTGGATCGTTCTAGGGACAGTAGAGATGGGTTGGATCGTTCTAGGGACAGTAGAGATGGGTTGGATCGTTCTGGGGACAGTAGAGATGGGTTGGATCGTTCTGGGGACAGTAGAGATGGGTTGGATCGTTCTAGGGACAGTAGAGATGGGTTGGATCGTTCTAGGGACAGTAGAGATGGGTTGGATCGTTCTAGGGACAGTAGAGATGGGTTGGATCGTTCTAGGGACAGTAGAGATGGGTTGGATCGTTCTAGGGACAGTAGAGATGGGTTGGATCGTTCTGGGGACAGTAGAGATGGGTTGGATCGTTCTGGGGACAGTAGAGATGGGTTGGATCGTTCTAGGAACAGTATAGATGGGTTGGATCGTTCTGGGGACAGTAGAGATGGGTTGGATCGTTCTAGGGACAGTATAGATGGGTTGGATCGTTCTGGGGACAGTAGAGATGGGTTGGATCGTTCTAGGGACAGTAGAGATGGGTTGGATCGTTCTAGGGACAGTAGAGATGGGTTGGATCGTTCTAGGAACAGTAGAGATGGGTTGGATCGTTCTAGGGACAGTAGAGATGGGTTGGATCGTTCTGGGGACAGTAGAGATGGGTTGGATCGTTCTAGGGACAGTATAGATGGGTTGGATCGTTCTGGGGACAGTAGAGATGGGTTGGATCGTTCTAGGGACAGTATAGATGGGTTGGATCGTTCTGGGGACAGTAGAGATGGGTTGGATCGTTCTAGGGACAGTAGAGATGGGTTGGATCGTTCTAGGGACAGTATAGATGGGTTGGATCGTTTTGGGGACAGTAGAGATGGGTTGGATCGTTCTAGGGACAGTAGAGATGGGTTGGATCGTTCTAGGGACAGTAGAGATGGGTTGGATCGTTCTGGGGACAGTAGAGATGGGTTGGATCGTTCTAGGGACAGTAGAGATGGGTTGGATCGTTCTAGGGACAGTAGAGATGGGTTGGATCGTTCTGGGGACAGTAGAGATGGGTTGGATCGTTCTAGGGACAGTAGAGATGGGTTGGATTGTTCTAGGGACAGTATAGATGGGTTGGATCGTTCTAGGGACAGTAGAGATGGGTTGGATCGTTCTAGGGACAGTAGAGATGGGTTGGATCGTTCTAGGGACAGTATAGATGGGTTGGATCGGTTTAGGGACAGTAGAGATGGGTTGGATCGTTCTAGGGACAGTAGAGATGGGTTGGATCGTTCTGGGGACAGTAGAGATGGGTTGGATCGTTCTAGGGACAGTAGAGATGGGTTGGATCGTTCTGGGGACAGTAGAGATGGGTTGGATCGTTCTGGGGACAGTAGAGATGGGTTGGATCGTTCTAGGGACAGTAGAGATGGGTTGGATCGTTCTGGGGACAGTATAGAGATGGGTTGGATCGTTCTGGGGACAGTGGAGATGGGTTGGATCGCTCTGGGGACAGTAGAGATGGGTTGGATCGTTCTAGGGACAGTATAGAAGGGTTGGATCGCTCTGGGGACAGTAGAGATGGGTTGGATCGTTCTAGGGACAGTATAGAGATGGGTTGGATCGTTCTGGGGACAGTAGAGATGGGTTGGATCGTTCTGGGGACAGTAGAGATGGGTTGGATCGTTCTGGGGACAGTATAGATGGGTTGGATCGTTCTAAGGACAGTAGAGATGGGTTGGATCGTTCTGGGGACAGTAGAGATGGGTTGGATCGTTCTAGGGACAGTAGAGATGGGTTGGATCGTTCTGGGGACAGTAGAGATGGGTTGGATCGTTCTAGGGACAGTAGAGATGGGTTGGATCGTTCTGGGGACAGTAGAGATGGGTTGGATCGTTCTAGGGACAGTAGAGATGGGTTGGATCGTTCTAGGGACAGTAGAGATGGGTTGGATTGTTCTAGGCACAGTATAGATGGGTTGGATCGGTTTAGGGACAGTAGAGATGGGTTGGATCGTTCTAGGGACAGTAGAGATGGGTTGGATCGTTCTGGGGACAGTATAGAGATGGGTTGGATCGTTCTGGGGACAGTAGAGATGGGTTGGATCGTTCTAGGGACAGTAGAGATGGGTTGGATCGTTCTGGGGACAGTAGAGATGGGTTGGATCGTTCTGGGGACAGTAGAGATGGGTTGGATCGTTCTAGGGACAGTATAGAAGGGTTGGATCATTCTGGGGACAGTAGAGATGGGTTGGATCGTTCTAGGGACAGTATAGAGATGGGTTGGATCGTTCTGGGGACAGTAGAGATGGGTTGGATCGTTCTAGGGACAGTAGAGATGGGTTGGATTGTTCTAGGGACAGTATAGATGGGTTGGATCGGTTTAGGGACAGTAGAGATGGGTTGGATCGTTATAGGGACAGTATAGATGGGTTGGATCGTTCTAGGAACAGTAGAGATGGGTTGGATCGTTCTAGGGACAGTAGAGATGGGTTGGATCGTTCTAGGGACAGTATAGATGGGTTGGATCGGTTTAGGGACAGTAGAGATGGGTTGGATCGTTCTAGGGACAGTAGAGATGGGTTGGATCGTTCTGGGGACAGTAGAGATGGGTTGGATCGTTCTAGGGACAGTAGAGATGGGTTGGATTGTTCTAGGGACAGTATAGATGGGTTGGATCGGTTTAGGGACATTAGAGATGGGTTGGATCGTTCTAGGGACAGTAGAGATGGGTTGGATCGTTCTAGGAACAGTATAGAGATGGGTTGGATCGTTCTAGGGACAGTAGAGATGGGTTGGATCGTTCTGGGGACAGTAGAGATGGGTTGGATCGTTCTAGGGACAGTATAGATGGGTTGGATCGTTCTGGGGACAGTAGAGATGGGTTGGATCGTTCTAGGGACAGTATAGATGGGTTGGATCGTTCTGGGGACAGTAGAGATGGGTTGGATCGTTCTAGGTACAGTAGAGATGGGCTGGATCGTTCTAGGGACAGTATAGATGGGTTGGATCGTTTTGGGGACAGTAGAGATGGGTTGGATCGTTCTAGGGACAGTAGAGATGGGTTGGATCGTTCTAGGGACAGTAGAGATGGGTTGGATCGTTCTGGGGACAGTAGAGATGGGTTGGATCGTTCTAGGGACAGTAGAGATGGGTTGGATCGTTCTAGGGACAGTAGAGATGGGTTGGATCGTTCTGGGGACAGTAGAGATGGGTTGGATCGTTCTAGGGACAGTAGAGATGGGTTGGATTGTTCTAGGGACAGTATAGATGGGTTGGATCGTTCTAGGGACAGTAGAGATGGGTTGGATCGTTCTAGGGACAGTAGAGATGGGTTGGATCGTTCTAGGGACAGTATAGATGGGTTGGATCGGTTTAGGGACAGTAGAGATGGGTTGGATCGTTCTAGGGACAGTAGAGATGGGTTGGATCGTTCTGGGGACAGTAGAGATGGGTTGGATCGTTCTAGGGACAGTAGAGATGGGTTGGATCGTTCTGGGGACAGTAGAGATGGGTTGGATCGTTCTGGGGACAGTAGAGATGGGTTGGATCGTTCTAGGGACAGTAGAGATGGGTTGGATCGTTCTGGGGACAGTAGAGATGGGTTGGATCGCTCTGGGGACAGTAGAGATGGGTTGGATCGTTCTAGGGACAGTATAGAAGGGTTGGATCGCTCTGGGGACAGTAGAGATGGGTTGGATCGTTCTAGGGACAGTATAGAGATGGGTTGGATCGTTCTGGGGACAGTAGAGATGGGTTGGATCGTTCTGGGGACAGTAGAGATGGGTTGGATCGTTCTGGGGACAGTATAGATGGGTTGGATCGTTCTAGGGACAGTAGAGATGGGTTGGATCGTTCTGGGGACAGTAGAGATGGGTTGGATCGTTCTAGGGACAGTAGAGATGGGTTGGATCGTTCTGGGGACAGTAGAGATGGGTTGGATCGTTCTAGGGACAGTAGAGATGGGTTGGATCGTTCTGGGGACAGTAGAGATAGGTTGGATCGTTCTAGGGACAGTAGAGATGGGTTGGATTGTTCTAGGGACAGTATAGATGGGTTGGATCGGTTTAGGGACAGTAGAGATGGGTTGGATCGTTCTAGGGACAGTAGAGATGGGTTGGATCGTTCTGGGGACAGTATAGAGATGGGTTGGATCGTTCTGGGGACAGTAGAGATGGGTTGGATCGTTCTTGGGACAGTATAGATGGGTTGGATCGTTCTGGGGACAGTAGAGATGGGTTGGATCGTTCTGGGGACAGTAGAGATGGGTTGGATCGTTCTAGGGACAGTATAGAAGGGTTGGATCATTCTGGGGACAGTAGAGATGGGTTGGATCGTTCTAGGGACAGTATAGAGATGGGTTGGATCGTTCTGGGGACAGTAGAGATGGGTTGGATCGTTCTAGGGACAGTAGAGATGGGTTGGATTGTTCTAGGGACAGTATAGATGGGTTGGATCGGTTTAGGGACAGTAGAGATGGGTTGGATCGTTCTAGGGACAGTATAGATGGGTTGGATCGTTCTAGGAACAGTAGAGATGGGTTGGATCGTTCTAGGGACAGTAGAGATGGGTTGGATCGTTCTAGGGACAGTATAGATGGGTTGGATCGGTTTAGGGACAGTAGAGATGGGTTGGATCGTTCTAGGGACAGTAGAGATGGGTTGGATCGTTCTGGGGACAGTAGAGATGGGTTGGATCGTTCTAGGGACAGTAGAGATGGGTTGGATTGTTCTAGGGACAGTATAGATGGGTTGGATCGGTTTAGGGACAGTAGAGATGGGTTGGATCGTTCTAAGGACAGTAGAGATGGGTTGGATCGTTCTAGGAACAGTAGAGATGGGTTGGATCGTTCTAGGGACAGTAGAGATGGGTTGGATCGTTCTAGGGACAGTATAGATGGGTTGGATCGGTTTAGGGACAGTAGAGATGGGTTGGATCGTTCTAGGGACAGTAGAGATGGGTTGGATCGTTCTGGGGACAGTAGAGATGGGTTGGATCGTTCTAGGGACAGTAGAGATGGGTTAGATCGTTCTAGGGACAGTAGAGATGGGTTGGATCGTTCTGGGGACAGTAGAGATGGGTTGGATCGTTCTAGGGACAGTAGAGATGGGTTGGATCGTTCTGGGGACAGTATAGAGATGGGTTGGATCGTTCTGGGGACAGTAGAGATGGGTTGGATCGCTCTGGGGACAGTAGAGATGGGTTGGATCGTTCTAGGGACAGTATAGAAGGGTTGGATCGCTCTGGGGACAGTAGAGATGGGTTGGATCGTTCTAGGGACAGTATAGAGATGGGTTGGATCGTTCTGGGGACAGTAGAGATGGGTTGGATCGTTCTGGGGACAGTAGAGATGGGTTGGATCGTTCTGGGGACAGTATAGATGGGTTGGATCGTTCTAGGGACAGTAGAGATGGGTTGGATCGTTCTAGGGACAGTATAGATGGGTTGGATCGGTTTAGGGACAGTAGAGATGGGTTGGATCGTTCTAGGGACAGTATAGAGATGGGTTGGATCGTTCTGGGGACAGTAGAGATGGGTTGGATCGTTCTAGGGACAGTAGAGATGGGTTGGATTGTTCTAGGGACAGTATAGATGGGTTGGATCGGTTTAGGGACAGTAGAGATGGGTTGGATCGTTCTAGGGACAGTAGAGATGGGTTGGATCGTTCTAGGAACAGTAGAGATGGGTTGGATCGTTCTAGGGACAGTAGAGATGGGTTGGATCGTTCTAGGGACAGTATAGATGGGTTGGATCGGTTTAGGGACAGTAGAGATGGGTTGGATCGTTCTAGGGACAGTAGAGATGGGTTGGATCGTTCTGGGGACAGTAGAGATGGGTTGGATCGTTCTAGGGACAGTAGAGATGGGTTAGATCGTTCTAGGGACAGTAGAGATGGGTTGGATCGTTCTGGGGACAGTAGAGATGGGTTGGATCGTTCTAGGGACAGTAGAGATGGGTTGGATCGTTCTGGGGACAGTATAGAGATGGGTTGGATCGTTCTGGGGACAGTAGAGATGGGTTGGATCGCTCTGGGGACAGTAGAGATGGGTTGGATCGTTCTAGGGACAGTATAGAAGGGTTGGATCGCTCTGGGGACAGTAGAGATGGGTTGGATCGTTCTAGGGACAGTATAGAGATGGGTTGGATCGTTCTGGGGACAGTAGAGATGGGTTGGATCGTTCTGGGGACAGTAGAGATGGGTTGGATCGTTCTGGGGACAGTATAGATGGGTTGGATCGTTCTAGGGACAGTAGAGATGGGTTGGATCGTTCTGGGGACAGTAGAGATGGGTTGGATCGTTCTAGGGACAGTAGAGATGGGTTGGATCGTTCTGGGGACAGTATAGAGATGGGTTGGATCGTTCTGGGGACAGTATAGAGATGGGTTGGATCGTTCTGGGGACAGTATAGAGATGGGTTGGATCGTTCTGGGGACAGTAGAGAGATGGGTTGGATCGTTCTAGGGACAGTAGAGATGGGTGGGATCGTTCTAGGGACAGTAGAGATGGGTTGGATCGTTCTAGGGACAGTAGAGATGGGTTGGATCGTTTTAGGGACAGTAGAGATGGGTGGGATCGTTCTGGGGACAGTAGAGATGGGTTGGATCGTTCTGGGGACAGTAGAGATGGGTTGGATCGTTCTAGGGACAGTAGAGATGGGTTGGATCGTTCTGGGGACAGTAGAGATGGGTTGGATCGTTCTGGGGACAGTAGAGATGGGTTGGATCGTTCTAGGGACAGTAGAGATGGGTTGGATCGTTCCAGGGACAGTAGAGATGGGTTGGATCGTTCTGGGGACAGTAGAGATGGGTTGGATCGTTCTAGGGACAGTAGAGATGGGTTAGATCGTTGTTGGGACAGTAGAGATGGGTTGGATCGTTCTAGGGACAGTAGAGATGGGTTGGATCGTTCTTGGGACAGTATAGATGGGTTGGATCGTTCTAGGGACAGTAGAGATGGGTTGGATCGTTCTTGGGACAGTAGAGATGGGTTGGATCGTTCTGGGGACAGTAGAGATGGGTTGGATCGTTCTGGGGACAGTAGAGATGGGTTGGATCGTTCTGGGGACAGTAGGGATGGGTTGGATCGTTCTAGGGACAGTAGAGATGGGTTGGATCGTTCTAGGGACAGTATAGATGGGTTGGATCGTTCTAGGGACAGTAGAGATGGGTTGGATCGTTCTAGGGACAGTATAGATGGGTTGGATCGTTCTGGGGACAGTAGAGAGATGGGTTGGATCGTTCTAGGGACAGTAGAGATGGGTTGGATCGTTCTGGGGACAGTAGAGATGGGTTGGATCGTTCTAGGGACAGTATAGAGATGGGTTGGATCGTTCTGGGGACAGTAGAGATGGGTTGGATCGTTCTAGGGACAGTAGAGATGGGTTGGATCGTTCTAGGGACAGTAGAGATGGGTTGGATCGTTCTAGGGACAGTAGAGATGGGTTGGATCGTTCTTGGGACAGTATAGAGATGGGTTGGATCGTTCTAGGGACAGTAGAGATGGGTTGGATCGTTCTAGGGACAGTAGAGATGGGTTGGATCGTTCTAGGGACAGTAGAGATGGGTTGGAACGTTCTAGGGACAGTAGAGATGGGTTGGATCGTTCTAGGGACAGTAGAGATGGGTTGGATCGTTCTTGGGACAGTATAGAGATGGGTTGGATCGTTCTAGGGACAGTAGAGATGGGTTGGATCGTTCTGGGGACAGTATAGAGATGGGTTGGATCGTTCTGGGGACAGTAGAGATGGGTTGGATCGTTCCAGGGACAGTAGAGATGGGTTGGATCGTTCTGGGGACAGTATAGATGGGTTGGATCGTTCTAGGGACAGTAGAGATGGGTTGGATCGTTCTGGGGACAGTAGAGATGGGTTGGATCGTTCTAGGGACAGTAGAGATGGGTTGGATCGTTCTGGGGACAGTAGAGATGGGTTGGATCGTTCTGGGGACAGTAGAGATGGGTTGGATCGTTCTAGGGACAGTATAGAAGGGTTGGATCATTCTGGGGACAGTAGAGATGGGTTGGATCGTTCTAGGGACAGTATAGAGATGGGTTGGATCGGTTTAGGGACAGTAGAGATGGGTTGGATCGTTCTAGGGACAGTATAGATGGGTTGGATCGTTCTAGGAACAGTAGAGATGGGTTGGATCGTTCTAGGGACAGTAGAGATGGGTTGGATCGTTCTAGGGACAGTATAGATGGGTTGGATCGGTTTAGGGACAGTAGAGATGGGTTGGATCGTTCTAGGGACAGTAGAGATGGGTTGGATCGTTCTGGGGACAGTAGAGATGGGTTGGATCGTTCTAGGGACAGTAGAGATGGGTTGGATTGTTCTAGGGACAGTATAGATGGGTTGGATCGGTTTAGGGACAGTAGAGATGGGTTGGATCGTTCTAGGGACAGTAGAGATGGGTTGGATCGTTCTAGGAACAGTAGAGATGGGTTGGATCGTTCTAGGGACAGTAGAGATGGGTTGGATCGTTCTAGGGACAGTATAGATGGGTTGGATCGGTTTAGGGACAGTAGAGATGGGTTGGATCGTTCTAGGGACAGTAGAGATGGGTTGGATCGTTCTGGGGACAGTAGAGATGGGTTGGATCGTTCTAGGGACAGTAGAGATGGGTTAGATCGTTCTAGGGACAGTAGAGATGGGTTGGATCGTTCTGGGGACAGTAGAGATGGGTTGGATCGTTCTAGGGACAGTAGAGATGGGTTGGATCGTTCTAGGGAAAGTATAGAGATGGGTTGGATCGTTCTGGGGACAGTATAGATGGGTTGGATCGCTCTGGGGACAGTAGAGATGGGTTGGATCGTTCTAGGGACAGTATAGAAGGGTTGGATCGCTCTGGGGACAGTAGAGATGGGTTGGATCGTTCTAGGGAAAGTATAGAGATGGGTTGGATCGTTCTGGGGACAGTAGAGATGGGTTGGATCGTTCTGGGGACAGTAGAGATGGGTTGGATCGTTCTGGGGACAGTATAGATGGGTTGGATCGTTCTAGGGACAGTAGAGATGGGTTGGATCGTTCTGGGGACAGTAGAGATGGGTTGGATCGTTCTAGGGACAGTAGAGATGGGTTGGATCGTTCTGGGGACAGTATAGAGATGGGTTGGATCGTTCTGGGGACAGTATAGAGATGGGTTGGATCGTTCTGGGGACAGTATAGAGATGGGTTGGATCGTTCTGGGGACAGTAGAGAGATGGGTTGGATCGTTCTAGGGACAGTAGAGATGGGTGGGATCGTTCTAGGGACAGTAGAGATGGGTTGGATCGTTCTAGGGACAGTAGAGATGGGTTGGATCGTTTTAGGGACAGTAGAGATGGGTGGGATCGTTCTGGGGACAGTAGAGATGGGTTGGATCGTTCTGGGGACAGTAGAGATGGGTTGGATCGTTCTAGGGACAGTAGAGATGGGTTGGATCGTTCTGGGGACAGTAGAGATGGGTTGGATCGTTCTGGGGACAGTAGAGATGGGTTGGATCGTTCTAGGGACAGTAGAGATGGGTTGGATCGTTCCAGGGACAGTAGAGATGGGTTGGATCGTTCTGGGGACAGTAGAGATGGGTTGGAACGTTCTAGGGACAGTAGAGATGGGTTGGATCGTTCTAGGGACAGTAGAGATGGGTTGGATCGTTCTTGGGACAGTAGAGATGGGTTGGATCGTTCTAGGGACAGTAGAGATGGGTTGGATCGTTCTTGGGACAGTATAGATGGGTTGGATCGTTCTAGGGACAGTAGAGATGGGTTGGATCGTTCTTGGGACAGTAGAGATGGGTTGGATCGTTCTGGGGACAGTAGAGATGGGTTGGATCGTTCTGGGGACAGTAGAGATGGGTTGGATCGTTCTGGGGACAGTAGGGATGGGTTGGATCGTTCTAGGGACAGTAGAGATGGGTTGGATCGTTCTAGGGACAGTATAGATGGGTTGGATCGTTCTAGGGACAGTAGAGATGGGTTGGATCGTTCTAGGGACAGTATAGATGGGTTGGATCGTTCTGGGGACAGTAGAGAGATGGGTTGGATCGTTCTAGGGACAGTAGAGATGGGTTGGATCGTTCTGGGGACAGTAGAGATGGGTTGGATCGTTCTAGGGACAGTATAGAGATGGGTTGGATCGTTCTGGGGACAGTAGAGATGGGTTGGATCGTTCTAGGGACAGTAGAGATGGGTTGGATCGTTCTAGGGACAGTAGAGATGGGTTGGATCGTTCTAGGGACAGTAGAGATGGGTTGGATCGTTCTGGGGACAGTATAGAGATGGGTTGGATCGTTCTAGGGACAGTAGAGATGGGTTGGATCGTTCTAGGGACAGTAGAGATGGGTTGGATCGTTCTAGGGACAGTAGAGATGGGTTGGATCGTTCTAGGGACAGTAGAGATGGGTTGGATCGTTCTAGGGACAGTAGAGATGGGTTGGATCGTTCTGGGGACAGTATAGAGATGGGTTGGATCGTTCTAGGGACAGTATAGATGGGTTGGATCGTTCTAGGGACAGTAGAGATGGGTTGGATCGTTCTAGGGACAGTATAGATGGGTTGGATCGTTCTGGGGACAGTAGAGAGATGGGTTGGATCGTTCTAGGGACAGTAGAGATGGGTTGGATCGTTCTGGGGACAGTATAGAGATGGGTTGGATCGTTCTGGGGACAGTAGAGATGGGTTGGATCGTTCCAGGGACAGTAGAGATGGGTTGGATCGTTCTGGGGACAGTAGAGATGGGTTGGATCGTTCTAGGGACAGTAGAGATGGGTTGGATCGTTCTGGGGACAGTAGAGATGGGTTGGATCGTTCTAGGGACAGTAGAGATGGGTTGGATCGTTCTGGGGACAGTAGAGATGGGTTGGATCGTTCTAGGGACAGTAGAGATGGGTTGGATCGTTCTGGGGACAGTAGAGATGGGTTGGATCGTTCTAGGGACAGTAGAGATGGGTTGGATTGTTCTAGGGACAGTATAGATGGGTTGGATCGGTTTAGGGACAGTAGAGATGGGTTGGATCGTTCTAGGGACAGTAGAGATGGGTTGGATCGTTCTGGGGACAGTATAGAGATGGGTTGGATCGTTCTGGGGACAGTAGAGATGGGTTGGATCGTTCTAGGGACAGTAGAGATGGGTTGGATCGGTTTAGGGACAGTAGAGATGGGTTGGATCGTTCTGGGGACAGTAGAGATGGGTTGGATCGTTCTAGGGACAGTATAGAAGGGTTGGATCATTCTGGGGACAGTAGAGATGGGTTGGATCGTTCTAGGGACAGTATAGAGATGGGTTGGATCGTTCTGGGGACAGTAGAGATGGGTTGGATCGTTCTAGGGACAGTAGAGATGGGTTGGATTGTTCTAGGGACAGTATAGATGGGTTGGATCGGTTTAGGGACAGTAGAGATGGGTTGGATCGTTCTAGGGACAGTATAGATGGGTTGGATCGTTCTAGGAACAGTAGAGATGGGTTGGATCGTTCTAGGGACAGTAGAGATGGGTTGGATCGTTCTAGGGACAGTATAGATGGGTTGGATCGGTTTAGGGACAGTAGAGATGGGTTGGATCGTTCTAGGGACAGTAGAGATGGGTTGGATCGTTCTGGGGACAGTAGAGATGGGTTGGATCGTTCTAGGGACAGTAGAGATGGGTTGGATTGTTCTAGGGACAGTATAGATGGGTTGGATCGGTTTAGGGACAGTAGAGATGGGTTGGATCGTTCTAGGGACAGTAGAGATGGGTTGGATCGTTCTAGGAACAGTAGAGATGGGTTGGATCGTTCTAGGGACAGTAGAGATGGGTTGGATCGTTCTAGGGACAGTAGAGATGGGTTGGATCGGTTTAGGGACAGTAGAGATGGGTTGGATCGTTCTAGGGACAGTACAGATGGGTTGGATCGTTCTGGGGACAGTAGAGATGGGTTGGATCGTTCTAGGGACAGTAGAGATGGGTTAGATCGTTCTAGGGACAGTAGAGATGGGTTGGATCGTTCTGGGGACAGTAGAGATGGGTTGGATCGTTCTAGGGACAGTAGAGATGGGTTGGATCGTTCTGGGGACAGTATAGAGATGGGTTGGATCGTTCTGGGGACAGTAGAGATGGGTTGGATCGCTCTGGGGACAGTAGAGATGGGTTGGATCGTTCTAGGGACAGTATAGAAGGGTTGGATCGCTCTGGGGACAGTAGAGATGGGTTGGATCGTTCTAGGGACAGTAGAGATGGGTTGGATCGTTCTGGGGACAGTAGAGATGGGTTGGATCGTTCTAGGGACAGTAGAGATGGGTTGGATCGTTCTGGGGACAGTATAGAGATGGGTTGGATCGTTCTGGGGACAGTATAGAGATGGGTTGGATCGTTCTGGGGACAGTATAGAGATGGGTTGGATCGTTCTGGGGACAGTAGAGAGATGGGTTCGATCGTTCTAGGGACAGTAGAGATGGGTGGGATCGTTCTAGGGACAGTAGAGATGGGTTGGATCGTTCTAGGGACAGTAGAGATGGGTTGGATCGTTTTAGGGACAGTAGAGATGGGTGGGATCGTTCTGGGGACAGTAGAGATGGGTTGGATAGTTCTGGGGACAGTAGAGATGGGTTGGGTCGTTCTAGGGACAGTAGAGATGGGTTGGATCGTTCTGGGGACAGTAGAGATGGGTTGGATCGTTCTGGGGACAGTAGAGATGGGTTGGATCGTTCTAGGGACAGTAGAGATGGGTTGGATCGTTCCAGGGACAGTAGAGATGGGTTGGATCGTTCTGGGGACAGTAGAGATGGGTTGGATCGTTCTAGGGACAGTAGAGATGGGTTGGATCGTTCTAGGGACAGTAGAGATGGGTTAGATCGTTCTTGGGACAGTAGAGATGGGTTGGATCGTTCTAGGGACAGTAGAGATGGGTTGGATCGTTCTTGGGACAGTATAGATGGGTTGGATCGTTCTAGGGACAGTAGAGATGGGTTGGATCGTTCTTGGGACAGTAGAGATGGGTTGGATCGTTCTGGGGACAGTAGAGATGGGTTGGATCGTTCTGGGGACAGTAGAGATGGGTTGGATCGTTCTGGGGACAGTAGGGATGGGTTGGATCGTTCTAGGGACAGTAGAGATGGGTTGGATCGTTCTAGGGACAGTATAGATGGGTTGGATCGTTCTAGGGACAGTAGAGATGGGTTGGATCGTTCTAGGGACAGTATAGATGGGTTGGATCGTTCTGGGGACAGTAGAGAGATGGGTTGGATCGTTCTAGGGACAGTAGAGATGGGTTGGATCGTTCTGGGGACAGTAGAGATGGGTTGGATCGTTCTAGGGACAGTATAGAGATGGGTTGGATCGTTCTGGGGACAGTAGAGATGGGTTGGATCGTTCTAGGGACAGTAGAGATGGGTTGGATCGTTCTAGGGACAGTAGAGATGGGTTGGATCGTTCTAGGGACAGTAGAGATGGGTTGGATCGTTCTGGGGACAGTATAGAGATGGGTTGGATCGTTCTAGGGACAGTAGAGATGGGTTGGATCGTTCTAGGGACAGTAGAGATGGGTTGGATCGTTCTAGGGACAGTAGAGATGGGTTGGATCGTTCTAGGGACAGTAGAGATGGGTTGGATCGTTCTAGGGACAGTAGAGATGGGTTGGATCGTTCTGGGGACAGTATAGAGATGGGTTGGATCGTTCTAGGGACAGTAGAGATGGGTTGGATCGTTCTGGGGACAGTATAGAGATGGGTTGGATCGTTCTGGGGACAGTATAGATGGGTTGGATCGTTCTGGGGACAGTAGAGATGGGTTGGATCGTTCTAGGGACAGTAGAGATGGGTTGGATCGTTCTGGGGACAGTAGAGAGATGGGTTGGATCGTTCTAGGGACAGTATAGATGGGTTGGATCGTTCTAGGGACAGTAGAGATGGGTTGGATCGTTCTAGGGACAGTAGAGATGGGTTGGATCGTTCTAGGGACAGTAGAGATGGGTTGGATCGTTCTGGGGACAGTAGAGATGGGTTGGATCGTTTTGGGGACAGTATAGATGGGTTGGATCGTTCTAGGGACAGTATAGAGATGGGTTGGATCGTTCTAGGGACAGTAGAGATGGGTTGGATCGTTCTAGGGACAGTATAGAGATGGGTTGGATCGTTCTGGGGACAGTAGAGATGGGTTGGATCGTTCTAGGGACAGTAGAGATGGGTTGGATTGTTCTGGGGACAGTAGAGATGGGTTGGATCGTTCTAGGGACAGTAGAGATGGGTTGGATCGTTCTAGGGACAGTAGAGATGGGTTGGATCGGTTTAGGGACAGTAGAGATGGGTTGGATCGTTCTAGGGACAGTAGAGATGGGTTGGATCGTTCTAGGGACAGTAGAGATGGGTTGGATCGTTCTGGGGACAGTAGAGATGGGTTGGATCGTTCTGGGGACAGTATAGATGGGTTGGATCGTTCTGGGGACAGTAGAGATGGGTTGGATTGTTCTGGGGACAGTAGAGATGGGTTGGATCGTTCTGGGGACAGTAGAGATGGGTTGGATCGTTCTGGGGACAGTAGAGATGGGTTGGATCGTTCTGGGGACAGTAGAGATGGGTTGGATCGTTCTAGGGACAGTAGAGATGGGTTGGATCGTTCTGGGGACAGTAGAGATGGGTTGGATCGTTCTAGGGACAGTAGAGATGGGTTGGATCGTTCTGGGGACAGTAGAGATGGGTTGGATCGTTCTAGGGACAGTAGAGATGGGTTGGATTGTTCTAGGGACAGTATAGAGATGGGTTGGATCGTTCTAGGGACAGTAGAGATGGGTTGGGTCGTTCTGGGGACAGTAGAGATGGGTTGGATCGTTCTAGGGACAGTAGAGATGGGTTGGATCGTTCTAGGGACAGTATAGATGGGTTGGATCGTTCTAGGGACAGTAGAGATGGGTTGGATCGTTCTAGGGACAGTAGAGATGGGTTGGATCGTTCTAGGGACAGTAGAGATGGGTTGGATCGTTCTGGGGACAGTAGAGATGGGTTGGATCGTTCTAGGGACAGTAGAGATGGGTTGGATCGTTCTGGGGACAGTATAGAGATGGGTTGGATCGTTCTGGGGACAGTATAGAGATGGGTTGGATCGTTCTAGGGACAGTAGAGATGGGTTGGATCGTTCTAGGGACAGTATAGAGATGGGTTGGATCGTTCTGGGGACAGTAGAGATGGGTTGGATCGTTTTAGGGACAGTAGAGATGGGTGGGATCGTTCTGGGGACAGTAGAGATGGGTTGGATCGTTCTAGGGACAGTAGAGATGGGTTGGATCGTTCTGGGGACAGTAGAGATGGGTTGGATCGTTCTAGGGACAGTAGAGATGGGTTGGATCGTTCTAGGGACAGTAGAGATGGGTTGGATAGTTCTGGGGACAGTAGAGATGGGTTGGATCGTTCTAGGGACAGTAGAGATGGGTTGGATCGTTCTAGGGACAGTAGAGATGGGTTGGATCGTTCTTGGGACAGTATAGATGGGTTGGATCGTTCTAGGGACAGTAGAGATGGGTTGGATCGTTCTAGGGACAGTAGAGATGGGTTGGATCGTTCTAGGGACAGTAGAGATGGGTTGGATCGTTCTGGGGACAGTAGAGATGGGTTGGATCGTTCTAGGGACAGTAGAGATGGGTTGGATCGTTCTGGGGACAGTATAGAGATGGGTTGGATCGTTCTGGGGACAGTATAGAGATGGGTTGGATCGTTCTAGGGACAGTAGAGATGGGTTGGATCGTTCTAGGGACAGTATAGAGATGGGTTGGATCGTTCTGGGGACAGTAGAGATGGGTTGGATCGTTTTAGGGACAGTAGAGATGGGTGGGATCGTTCTGGGGACAGTAGAGATGGGTTGGATCGTTCTAGGGACAGTAGAGATGGGTTGGATCGTTCTGGGGACAGTAGAGATGGGTTGGATCGTTCTAGGGACAGTAGAGATGGGTTGGATCGTTCTAGGGACAGTAGAGATGGGTTGTATCGTTCTGGGGACAGTAGAGATGGGTTGGATCGTTCTGGGGACAGTAGAGATGGGTTGGATCGTTCTAGGGACAGTAGAGATGGGTTGGATCGTTCTAGGGACAGTAGAGATGGGTTTGATCGTTCTGGGGACAGTAGAGATGGGTTGGATCGTTCTGGGGACAGAAGAGATGGGTTGGATCGTTCTAGGGACAGTAGAGATGGGTTGGATCGTTCTGGGGACAGTAGAGATGGGTTGGATCGTTCTAGGGACAGTAGAGATGGGTTTGATCGCTCTGGGGACAGTAGAGATGGGTTGGATCGTTCTAGGGACAGTAGAAATGGGTTGGATCGTTCTAGGGACAGTAGAGATGGGTTGGATCGTTCTAGGGACAGTAGAAATGGGTTGGATCGTTCTAGGGACAGTAGAGATTGGTTGGATCGTTCTGGGGACAGTAGAGATGGGTTGGATCGTTCTGGGGACAGTAGAGATGGGTTGGATCGTTCTGGGGACAGTAGAGATGGGTTGGATCGTTCTGGGGACAGTAGAGATGGGTTGGATCGTTCTAGGGACAGTAGAGATGGGTTGGATCGTTCTAGGGACAGTAGAGATGGGTTGGATCGTTCTAGGGACAGTAGAGATGGGTTTGATCGCTCTGGGGACAGTAGAGATGGGTTGGATCGTTCTAGGGACAGTAGAAATGGGTTGGATCGTTCTAGGGACAGTAGAGATGGGTTGGATCGTTCTAGGGACAGTAGAAATGGGTTGGATCGTTCTAGGGACAGTAGAGATGGGTTTGATCGTTCTAGGGACAGTAGAGATGGGTTGGATCGTTCTAGGGACAGTATAGATGGGTTGGATCGTTCTAGGGACAGTAGAGATGGGTTGGACTGTGTGTTGTGTTCGCGGCATGTCTCCTGCGTCGTGTGTCGTCACAGGGTTTTCATTCCCACACAGATGTCTGGAGCTCATTACGTTTCTCTCTGGTAGTGGTCGTGAGTTTCTGCTGATCTCGTTCCTATGGTTGTATAAAGCCACACACAAACAGAGAGACAGAGAGACAGACAGACAAACACAGACAGACATACATACATACAGACAGACAGACAGACATACATACATACAGACAGACAGACAGACAAAATCAAAAAACAAGAAAGGTACGTTGTTGGAACGTTGTTATTGACAAAAATACGTTACAGTCACAACGTTCCAACAACTTACCTTTCTTGTTTTTTGATTCTGAATTTTGGAACGTTGACAGTCTCTTTGTTTTTAGACAGGCAGACAGACAGCGAGACAGACAGACACACACACACACGCACACAGTTGTTACAGTTATACACACACGAACACTCAAACACCCCCCCACCCTGCACACACATTACAACAGATACAGACATACTGCACACACATATACACATACACATACAGTATGATAAGCACACAACACACACACACACACACACACACACACACACACACACACAGTATGATAAACACACACACTGTATGATACACACACACACACACACACACACGCACACACACACACACACACACACACACACACACACACACACACACACACACAGAGTATGATAAACACACACACTGTATGATACACACACACACACACACACACACACACACACACACACACACACACACACACACACACACACACACAAGGTGTCAACTACACAGTCAACTGTCGATTGCTTGTTTAAATGTTCAGTTATATTTGTCTGCAAAGCACCACCATCCTCGCAATAATAAAAGCATACTTTTCAAACAATATCGACATTGTATGAATACATGTCTGAACGTGAACTTGAATTTCCCAGTACAAAAAGAAGTCGAGAGTTGGTGTCTTCCCTCGTGGGGTACGCTGAAGGCGTGCAGACTGGCGACACCACAGTGAACATTTGTTCTATACGCTAATCTAAAAAGTAACAGAATGGATTTCCTCGTCTCTCTTAAAGCAACAACAACAACAACAACTTGTATTAGGCGTCAGCAGTCCAGAATGACCAGAACGACTGCAGTCTGCGCAGAGTGACGTAACTAGTTTGAAAAAGAACAAGGAGAAGAGCTAGATGGAAAAGTAGAAGAAGAACAAAAATAAAACAAACAAGAAAAAAAAAGAAGAAGAAGACGAAGAAGACAAAGAAGAAGAAAAAAGAGAAAAATAAAATCTGAATACAGGTGGATGTTTCATCGCTTTCAATAGATTGCAAGACCGTGAACTCGTTATATGGCTAAAGAACTGCTTTTAAGCTTGTCTACAAAAACACCAACATTCAAATAAGTTACTAATTATTGAAGAAAAAACCCACAACAACAACTTAGTGCTTGTTTCTCTGTAGCCTGTCCCGTAGTATATAATGAGTATAAAAAATATTGCAACAACTTAAGATAATCAGACACTCAAAACTCAAGTTTTACGCCCTCAAAAGAAAGATACCCGTGGCATGTCAGCCATGTTACTCTTTTACTCTGTGACATTAAAAACACGATATTTGTCTCTGTACACCTGCACAAAGATGCTTCCAATGCCGATCCTGCATCCGGGTTCCACGCGTCTCCGTCCCCAAGGGGAGGTAATGAAATCAGGCGGGGGTGTAGCAGTTGCTGTCGTAGACACAGACGAGGTAGTTGCCGTCGAAGGCGGTCTTGGGAGGACAGGCCATGGTGAACTGAGCGAAGCTGCCCTCCACGCCGCGCACACAGTAGAAGAACTGGCTGCAGGTGTTAGGGTCCTTGTGGATGCCCTCGCCCAGCGTCGTGCAGCTCGTGGAGGGGAAGGCAGCCACCTGGGGCACTGTGGTCGTCACTGTAACAATACAATACAATACAATACAATACAATACAATACAATACAATACAATACAATACGATACGATACGATACGATACGATACGATACTCAACAACACAATACGTGGATTCTATTAATTGTGTGTCCATTGTCTGATCACTGAGCTCTATTAATTGTGTGTCCATTGTCTGATCACTGAGCTCTATTAATTGTGTGTCCATTGTCTGATCACTGAGCTCTATTAATTGTGTGTCCATTGTCTGATCACTGAGCTCTATTAATTGTGTGTCCATTGTCTCATCACTGAGCTCTATTAATTGTGTGTCCATTGTCTGATCACTGAGCTCTATTAATTGTGTGTCCATTGTCTCATCACTGTGCTCTATTAATTGTGTGTCCGTTGTCTGATCACTGAGCTCTATTAATTGTGTGTCCATTGTCTCATCACTGAGCTCTATTAATTGTGTGTCCATTGTCTGATCACTGAGCTCTATTAATTGTGTGTCCATTGTCTGATCACTGAGCTCTATTAATTGTGTGTCCATTGTCTGATCACTGAGCTCTATTAATTGTGTGTCCATTGTCTGATCACTGAGCTCTATTAATTGTGTGTCCATTGTCTGATCACTGAGCTCTATTAATTGTGTGTCCATTGTCTGATCACTGAGCTCTATTAATTGTGTGTCCATTGTCTGATCACTGAGCTCTATTAATTGTGTGTCCATTGTCTCATCACTGAGCTCTATTAATTGTGTGTCCATTGTCTGATCACTGAGCTCTATTAACTCTTACCAGTTCGCCCCCTGTAGTTTTCCACTAACCAATTATCTAATTATCGGAAAAAAATTGGTTATTTTACATTGGATGGGTCGGACAGTGGATAAACTCATATGTTAGACACACTTTATGACAGAAACAAGCTGGGTTTTTGTCATAAGTTAGTTATAGGAATGCATTATTAGGCAACAACAAAAATAGTCTGTTAACGGTAACATAGGCCCAAAAATTAGGGTCGGTAGGTCGGGACTTTTTAATTTTTTTAAAGTTATTTTGCCAAAAAACAAAGACCTTTCTTTTTTTGTTCTCTTCCACAAAACCATATTTTTAAGTTATTTTGCCAAAAAACAAAGACTTCCCCCCCCCCCCCCTCAAATGCCAAAAAAAAGTCTAGGGTCGCGCGAAAAATTAGGGTCGGTCGGGATACCGTTAACAGACTTTTTTTTTGGCCTTAGGCATGCGTATGTCCAACTTTGAAATTTGGGTGGGTGGGGGGGGGGGGGGGGGGGGGGCGTATTCCGGTGACAATAACATTTTTGTTTATCAGCAAAACTCAATAAAACTTTGCTATGTTATGTAAAATGAATGCCAAAACAGACCAGTTAGCAGCATATCTAAAATAAACTGAACACAAAAAAAATGTCTTCTTTGTGTTTGTCACGTGTTCCAAAAATTGGGCGCACAAATTTCAACAAAAATCATGTTGTCACCCCCATAACCTTTTTTACCTTTAAAGATAGCACAACTCTCTTTGCAAATATGAAAAGCTTATTCATTTTCCTTTCATTTGATATATAACTTTCTATATTTCATTTAGAATATGACCCAAGATAGCCACTCGGCAAGTAGGCACCAACAGCACTGTAAAATATGCCCTAAAACCCCCGAACTGGTAAGAGTCAATTAAAACATGCTACGGTCACGCTTGGCTGGGCATCGCTGTGGCACCAGAATCATCGCTTAAATATGTAGCGTGTTTACAGGCCCAGCAAATCTGCGTCAGTGCTTACACGCACATACACATTTTACAGTGTGTGTATCAATCATTTTTCCAAAGACATGCAAAGTCATGAATTTTTTTAACCCAAGGGAACAATCCTATGACGAGATTAAAAACTTCTTTCGAAAAATTGCATAACATTTTAACAAACACCTGTAACAATCCATCATTTCGCTCGAAGTATCTATAGTATGTTGGTAAAATATTCCGAAAGTTTCAAAGCAATCCACCAAATCATTGCTAAAGTGCAGACTTTTGTGTCATGATACCGCTAAAACAATGACGCAAAAAGTCCAGTTTTTGACCGCTCTTGCGTTCGACACCTGCATCAGTAGGAATAGCATAGCACGCGAAATACGCAAGGTAGCAAAACAAAACTATCTATTCAGGGTAGATAATTGGTTTGACTTTCTTCTCGTATGTCAAAGTTGCAAAGTTTTGCCTATTGTGATTTCTTGTCAATTTTTCATTCGGCTCTTCCGTTTTTGTCTGGTCGATTTTAAGGGTACCCTTACTTGAGCGGCGGTCACGTGATCCCTGTAAAAGAAATATTTAATCCAAAAGGTGATCCTGGAGGTTAAGTGAACGGTCTTAACTGACATATACAGTTTTGACACTGGGATTAATGCTTTAATTTGGGTTTGAAATTTGTTGCAATAATTTTTTGGCCAAGTTTATGTTAATTTAGTGTTGATTGTCTCATCACTGAGCTATGTTCATTTTGTGTTGATTGTCTCATACTGAGCTATAATGATTTGTTGTTGATTGTCTCTCTCCTCGGTCCTGGCAACAAATTCACTTGGAGTAAGAAAGATAACTGTTGTAACGAAAGGCGCGACAAAGGTACGAGTCTTCTCCCCTTAACTGTGCTTACACTTACCACGACACCGAGGAGACAGGCAGACGTTGTAACGATACAGATTGATGTTCGAACAGACACACAAGAAACGAAGGAATAAGCTAACAACCAGAGCAACACACATGGTTTGAGACAAACACTTCATAAAGACCAACACTAAAACCAAATACGTGTTACATTTGAGGAAAATGACTTTTGACTGGAAGCGGAGCCTCACGACACACACACACACACACATACACACACACACACGCACACACACACACACACACACACACACACACACACACACACACACGCATACATACACACACACACACCCACGCACACGCACGCATGCACCCAGGCACACACACACACACACACAGACACACACACACAGACACACACAGACAGACACACATACACACTGAGACACACACATACACACTGAGACACACACACACATACACACTGACCGAAGTTGGGTCTTGGAGAAGTGAAGCCCTGACGACCGGGGAAGAAGACGTTGGGCCGGGGGGTGACGCGGGGCGGTGGCGGGGAAGGCTGGGTGGGGAGAGCGGGGGGAAAGGTTGGTTGCCCGGGGCGCTGAACGGGTGTGGCGATCCCCCCGTCCATAGACTGGATGATGGCCTTCAGCAGCGGGTAGACCCCGCCCCCACACCGACCCCTGAAATCGTCCATCTCCACCGACCACACGAAGGCCCCGGCCAGTCTGTACCCGTTGATCATCGTCTCTACCTGCACGTTCATCATCATCGTCGTCGTCATCGTCATCATCGTCATCATCATCGTCATCATCGTCATCATCATCATCATCATCATCGTCATCGTCATCATCGTCGTCATCATCGTCGTCGTCATCATCATCGTCATCATCATCATCATCATCATCATCATCATCATCATCATCATCATCATCATCATCATCATCATCATCATCATCATCATCATTATCACATTTATGGCAATCATTTCTACTTCAATGCTAAAAAAGCTGTCCTCTATGTCATGGTAACCTTCCCGTGTTGAGACAGGTTCTGAAACGTTGACATTCCTCTTCTCTTTAACAAGAACATTCCTCACTTAAAATGTTGACACATTGAGAATAGTTTGTGCGTGACTGATACGTGACTGATGCGTGACTGATACGTGACTGATGCGTGACTGATACGTGACTGATGCGTGACTGATACGTGACTGATGCGTGACTGATACGTGACTGATGCGTGACTGATACGTGACTGATGCGTGACTGATACGTGACTGATGCGTGACTGATACGTGACTGATGCGTGACTGATGCGTGACTGATGCGTGACTGATACGTGACTGATGCGTGGCTGATACGTGACTTTAACAAGAACATTCCTCACTTAAAACGTTGACACATTAAGAATAGTTTGTGCGTGACTGATGCGTGACTGATGCGTGACTGATGCGTGACTGACGCGTGACTGATGAGTGACTGATACGTGACTGATGCGTGACTGATGCGTGACTGATGGTTCTGTTGACTCACAAGCTGTATAGTGCAATGACAGGAAGCAGCAGCTTTCTTATCACACCTCAAAGTCTTCAGGACTATAGTGGGCAGTACGGACTTTAAGTCACTCGTGGTTAACGTTAACGTAACCGTAATCCATATCTGGCAGAGCGCAACACAGCGCGGGCGATGAGATGGTCGCTGTTAAATAAGTTACTACATGCAGACCGTTAACTCGCCTAGTTTTACCTGTGGTAATAGTCTGGCGGCTGAAAGGCCTCTGCGCAACTCAGTACACAACTCTTGACCACCACTACCGTACTCTCTTCATAACAGCTTAACGCCTCTACTGTTGCGGTCAGTTTTGGGGTCAGTGTTTTGGTCAGTGTGCCTACCTTGATCTTGAGACTCTTGGGGTCATCGTAGCCGACCCACTGGTCACCGCCATAGGCATAGGGCGCCTGCTGGTCAGAGATCCACACCTTGGTCCATCCGTGTTTCGCCAGGTTCTCACACACCTGTACATCACACACCACTCAGCTATCAACACCTGTACATCACACACCACTCAGCTATCAACACCTGTACATCACACACCACTCAGCTATCAACACCTGTACATCACACACCACTCAGCTATCAACACCTGTACATCACACACCACTCAGCTATCAACACTTGTACATCACACACCACTCAGCTATCAACACCTGTACAGGTGGCAATAATGCGGCGAGGATTGGGGTGCAGTGGGATGCACCTGATGTGGACAGGTAGCAACAGTCAGTCAGCTAGCCCAGGAGAGTGAGATGAGGGGGGGGGTGGGGGGAGGGGGGTGATAACGGAGAAAAACCGAACCAATCGGTGAACCGCTGCCCCCCTCCCTACCTCCCCGTATGTACATTCCATGGTGGACTGATCTAGCTCCCTACCCATGTACCAGACAGGCAGACAAACACACACACACAAACATACAGACATACAAACACACAGACAGACGAACAGACATACAAACAGAAAGACACACAAACAGACAGACACTGACCTCATAGTAAGCCATAATGCCACACTCCTTAGTGAACTGAGCTCCCTACCCATGTAACAAACATATAGACACACACACTGACAAACGAACAGGCAGACAAACACACAAATAGACAGACACTGACCTCATAGTAAGCCATAATTCCATACTCGTTTGTATACTGAGCTCCCCGACCACCTCCGTATGCCGGAGCCAGAATACCATTCCGGGATGGGTTTTTCAGCGTGAAGGTCATTCCGTAGGTGGCCAGTCCCAGAATGAGCTTGTCACGGCTTGCTCCTTGTGACAGCCAGTAGTCCACCGTCCATTGCTAAGGGGGTGGGGGGGGGGGAGAAAAAAATACTAGTTTGAGTTTCACACTGCTTAAGTAAAAGCCGTTTCTTGAGAAAGAGAGAGAGAGAGAGAGAGAGAGAGAGAGAGAGAGAGAGAGAGAGAGAGAGAGAGAGAGAGAGAGAGAGAGACAGGCAGACAGACAGACAGACAGGCAGATAGACAGACAGACAGCCAGAGACAGAGGAAGAGGGAAGGAGGAAGGGGGGAGGGAGGGAGACAGAGAGAGAAAGAGACGGAGGGATAGAGAGAGGTAGAGAGGGACGAGAGACTGAGAGAGAAAGGGAGTGAGAGAGACAGAGAGACAAACAGACAGAGAAAGAGAGATATGCTGTACAAACAGACAGACAGACAGACAGACAGACAGACAGACAGACAGACAGACAGACAGACAGACAGACAGACAGACAGACAGACAGAGACATAGACAGAGAGATATACTGTACAGACCATGTTAATTTAAAGACATGTGTTACAGACACAGACAGAAAGTTGGGAAGACTGTCCACACCATGCTCAGCTCCAGCCTGGGCCCGGTGTCCTTGCCGCTTGTCCAGACCGTGCTGTGGTGACCCGTCACGTTCTCCCAGGCCCCGTGATAGTTGTAGGTCATCAGCAGCAGGTAGTCAGGGTGTCTGCACGTTATACACACTGTGTTATATATATATATAGTGACCTACATTACACGCTCAGGGCTGTGTTAGTCAGTGACATTACACCCCTCAGGGCTGTGTTAGTCAGTGACCTACATTACACCCCTCAGGGCTGTGTTAGTCAGTGATCTACATTACACCCCTCAAGGCTGTGTTAGTCAGTGACCTACATCAGGACTAGACCCAGTGTGCGACAGGGGGCGCTTCAAACAGGAGGGAGGGGTTCATGTGCTGCCGCCCCGGACAGACACGGATCATTGAACAACCTGACAGACACGGATCATTGAACAACCTGACAGACACGGATCATTGAACAACCGGACAGACACGGATCATTGAACAACCTGACAGACACGGATCATTGAACAACCTAACACGACACACGGCTGTCAAGAAAGCCAGCAGAAGTGCACTTGGTACAGCCAGCAGAAGTGCACTTGGTACAGCCAGTAGAAGTGCACTTGGTACAGCCAGCAGAAGTGCACTTGGTACAGCCAGCAGAAGTGCACTTGGTACAGCCAGCAGAAGTGCACTTGGTACAGCCAGCAGAAGTGCACTTGGTACAGCCAGTAGAAGTGCACTTGGTACAGCCAGCAGAAGTGCACTTGGTACAGCCAGCAGAAGTGCACTTGGTACAGCCAGCAGAAGTGCACTTGGTACAGCCAGCAGAAGTGCACTTGGTACAGCCAGCAGAAGTGCACTTGGTACAGCCAGCCGAGAAGTGCACTTGGTACAGCCAGCAGAAGTGCACTTGGTACAGCCAGCAGAAGTGCACTTGGTACAGCCAGCAGAAGTGCACTTGGTACAGCCAGCAGAAGTGCACTTGGTACAGCCAGTGAACTATGAGGCACCGGGATGCATGACTCGGACCACTCACTTGACGATCTCTGTGGGCTCGTAGCCCTCTGTGATGTAGTAACTGCCGGCCGCTGTGGCCAGGGTGAGGATCAGCTTGTCTCGCCCCGTGCGGGCAGCCTCCTTCTTGAACTCGTCTTGGATCTTCTGCAGACAATACCAGTATGACAAATATGTAACAAACAAAGTAAAACAATCAAAAGTAAAAAAAACCCACCCACACACAATTGAATAGACCAACAAACCAACAACAAAACAAACAAAGACAAAACACAACAAACAAACAAACAAACAGACAACAAACAAACAGACAACAAACAAACAGACAACAAACACGACACAGGAATCACAAGAAATACTCTTTTGTGCATATATGTTAAAGGTGTGATGATGATTGGCCTTGTTAAAGGTGTGATGATGATTGGCCTTGTTAAAGGTGTGATGATGATTGGCCTTGTGAAAATGAAGTATCAACTGAAATAGTTGTTAACTTCAAGCACTGCCCATAACACATATATGCAGCGGCTTGTTATCCCATCAACAACCTAACTCAACCATCGAGGGCTAGAAGTAAAAAAGCAGATCACTGCTTAATCTATTACCCTGTAGATGTATCGTTAAATAAAGAATTGTCATTGTTATCTGGGTGAATGAAACGATGAACCTCTTTGCTAATATCCTAAGACCATGAATTTGAAGCCAATAATGGCATTGGGTGTTAAATAGAATGTCCGTGTAGGGATGTGATTGCTTTTAACATAGTATGTGCACGATCCGCTGACGTTCAAAAGTTAAGGTTCACGTTCTCGTCTTTATTTGAAGCAACGAAACGTGTGATGAGGAAGAAACGAAGAGAAGAGAGAAAGGCGCGAAGCGTGCAGCAAAGGGAGGTAAGAAAGGGGAGATCTAGGAAGGGCGAGCACTGTCAAAAAGGGGAGAAAAGTCAACATGGCCGAGAGGGGGACACAGGGGGATGTAGAAACACAGGTTTAACCCCAATTAACCCCGCCTTTAATTCTCAACCACACGCGTCGCCCGCACGCATTTCTTGCACCTATGCACTTGTCTCGACACCTGGAGTTTCTCACCTGAAGTCCCCTCCCTCTCCCTCTGCCTATCCATCCACGACACCTGGATTTGTTTCTGTTACCCTCTCACCCCCCCCTCTCTCTCTCCTCTATTTTCACGTCATCGGCTACTTTGATTTGGCACCCATCCGCTAGGTGGCGTGAGAGACAGCTTTGTTGGCTGGTGACTGCGACATTCTGAGAAAGTCTTCGTGTAAACACTGTCTTCACTACGCCTTTACTAGGCCTTACAATTCCTTTTATCTTCACAGTCTCTACCTCCCTGAACTTGTCAAACACCGTCATCGTCTTTTCGTTAATGGTTCTCTGAATACTTCTCCCTCAAACAAAGTCTGACGTTTCATGCACGTTTTGTAGGTCCGGACTCGAGACAAGATTTGCGGAGCGAAATAACTGGACATGCAGAGGAAACAAAACATGAACTTGTTTTCTTGACGTTGTGCACTGGAGAGAAGACAATCCGGGATATCTTAAAGCGCTTTGCTGATTTAAACATTACACAATCAAACAAAACATGAACTTGTTTTCTTGACGTTGTGCACTGGAGAGAAGACAATCCGGGATATCTTAAAGCGCTTTGCTGATTTAAACATTACACAATCAAACAAAACATCAACTTGTTTTCTTGACGTTGTGCACTGGAGAGAAGACAATCCGGGATATCTTAAAGCGCTTTGCTGATTTAAACATTACACAATCAAACAAAGAAATCCTCAAAATGCCGCGTGACATCTAAGGGCGATTGTGAAGATAAGGTCAAGTGGAAGAAGGGAAGAAGACAGAGCGTCTTCGTTAAGCATGATTTCATTTAAGCAAATCCAAAAACCAAAGAGACTTTTTTTAACCTGGCTTTTTCTGTGAGTCCCCCTCCCTCTCACTTCATTTCTCTCTCTGATTTCATTTGAGCAAAGTCTACTTTACAAAGCTCGCTGGGCTGCGGCTCCAACATAAGACATAAGACATAAGATATAAGACATGAGACATATAAGATTTGATTACAAGCACGTGCACTATACAGGAATATTGCTTGGCTTGAGTACATTGAATACATAATACATTCCACCACAACAACCAAACACAGTGCTCACCGAACTGCGTAAACACACTCACTCACTCACACCCACACACACGCACTAACGCACGCACACACACACACACACACACACACACACACACACACACACACACACACACACACACACACACACACACACACACACACACACACACACACACACACAAGCGCGCACATGCATGCGTGGGCTTTAACGTGTACTGCGTGTTTCCCCTGTCATTCCTGTCGTCACATTCTTCGTGTTCAGGGGGAACAACTGATGCAAGCCATGTATGAAGAGCTAGCGATGTGTCACAAGTAACGGTGCCTTGAGGAGCAGGGTGAACTTGGGCTTTTACGTTTATAGCGTGTTTTCCCCTGTCATTTAGGCAGTCATACTTCGTGATCGGAGGGTCTACTTCATGCAAGTCATGTGTGGAGGCAAAAATGGCCGCGGTACCTTGAGGAGCATGGTGAAGTTGGGCTTGTAGGCCGGTGTAGAGCCACGCACCCCGGGGAACTCCCAGGCCATGTCACAGTACTAACCTTGACGAGCATGGTGAAGTTGGGCTTGTCGGCCGGTGCAGAGCCACGCACCCCGGGGAACTCCCAGTCCATGTCACAGTACTAACCTTGAGGAGCATGGTGAAGTTGGGCTTGTCGGCCGGTGTAGAGCCACGCACCCCGGGGAACTCCCAGTCCATGTCACAGTACTAACCTGGAGGAGCATGGTGAAGTTGGGCTTGTCGGCCGGTGTAGAGCCACGCACCCCGAGGAACTCCCAGTCCATGTCACAGTACTAACCTGGAGGAGCATGGTGAACTTGGGCTTGTCGGCCGGTGTAGAGCCACGCACCCCGGGGAACTCCCAGTCCATGTCACAGTACTAACCTGGAGGAGCATGGTGAACTTGGGCTTGTCGGCCGGTGTAGAGCCACGCACCCCGGGGAACTCCCAGTCCATGTCCATCCCGTCCATCCCGTGAGCCCTGAAACACAGTGTGAAGAGCTATTGACACGCTGCACACCCCCCCCCCTCCCGCCGCCATCCCCAGCCCATGTCCATTCCGTGAGCCCTGACAGCAGCGTCCATATAGAGTTCATAACACATCGTCTATCCCCCCCTCCCCCCATTCCCCCTAACCAGTCAATGCCCATGTTGTTAGCTCTGCACACACCGTAAATATTCAATAACACATCATTCCTCCGCCCATGTTGTTAGCTCTGCACACACCGTAAATATTCAATAACACATCATTCCTCTGCCAATGTTATTAGCTCTGCACACACCGTAAATATTCAATAACACATCATTCCTCCGCCCATGTCGTTAGCTCTGCACACACCGTAAATATTCAATAACACATAATTCCTCCGCCCATGTTGTTAGCTCTGCACACACCGTACATATTCAATAACACATCATTCCTTCGCCCATGTTGTTAGCTCTGCACACACCGTAAATATTCAATAACACATCATTCTTCCGCCCATGTTGTTAGCTCTGCACACACCGTAAATATTCAATAACACATCATTCCTCCGCCCATGTTGTTAGCTCTGCACACACCGTAAATATTCAATAACACATCATTCCTCCGCCCATGTCTATGCCGTGAAGCCTGCACATTCGTACCGCACTTACACAGTTAATGACAAAACGCAAGCATTAAGTCGTTAATATATATATCGCACACAAAAGTCATCAATTATGTTTTTGAGAGAGATCTTTGTTCGAGATAAAATGCCAGAAACAGGCGACGTGATTATTTGTCTTATTTCCCCTTGGAGAGTAGGTCAAAGAAGTGCACACAGCTCAGACTAACATAATGGTGCTCAGTGAGAGACACATCAGACTAACATAATGGTGCTCAGTGAGAGACACATCAAACTAACATAATGGTGCTCAGTGAGAGACACATCAAACTAACATAATGGTGCTCAGTGAGAGACACATCAAACTAACATAATGGTGCTCAGTGAGAGACACATCAAACTAACATAATGGTGCTCAGTGAGAGACACATCAAACTAACATTATGGTGCTCAGTGAGAGACACATCAAACGCGTCATTTGGTCTGCCTTTACACTGAGTAGAACGCCCGTCACGTGACAATGATACAACCGCTTTGCGGAGTTTGTAGGCCTTCCTGTCCTAACTCTACAATTCATAGAGTTTGTAGGCCTACCTGTCCTAACTCTACAATTCATAGAGATGGTAGGCCTACCTGTCCTAACTCTACAATTCATAGAGTTTGTAGGCCTACCTGTCCTAACTCTACAATTCATAGAGTTTGTAGGCCTACCTGTCCTAACTCTACAATTCATAGAGATGGTAGGCCTACCTGTCCTAACTCTACAATTCATAGAGTTTGTAGGCCTACCTGTCCTAACTCTACAATTCATAGAGATGGTAGGCCTACTTGTCCTAACTCTACAATTCATAGAGTTTGTAGGCCTACCTGTCCTAACTCTACAATTCATAGAGATGGTAGGCCTACCTGTCCTAACTCTACAATTCATAGAGATGGTAGGCCTACCTGTCCTAACTCTACAATTCATAGAGATGGTAGGCCTACCTGTCCTAACTCTACAATTCATAGAGTTTGTAGGCCTACCTGTCCTAACTCTACAATTCATAGAGATGGTAGGCCTACCTGTCCTAACTCTACAATTCATAGAGTTTGTAGGCCTACCTGTCCTAACTCTACAATTCATAGAGATGGTAGGCCTACCTGTCCTAACTCTACAATTCATAGAGTTTGTAGGCCTACCTGTCCTAACTCTACAATTCATAGAGATGGTAGGCCTACCTGTCCTAACTCTACAATTCATAGAGATGGTAGGCCTACCTGTCCTAACTCTACAATTCAAAGAGATGGTAGGCAAATTGACCGAACGGTAGTCAATATACTTAACTTACATTTCGTCTAATTCTTATGACAAAAGTTAGACGCTTTCATTAATCATGTGCCCTGGTGAGGTTCACATGAAACATATCTTCCATCTCATTGTTTCCTTTTCCCCTTTGCATGTTTGTAACCAGTGCTTCTAACCCTCCTCCCCAGTCTCACCCCCCCCTTCCTACCATTCATCCCCCAACAGCCCCCCCCCCCCACCCCCACTGCGTTGCCTTGTTACCTGAGGAACTTGACGACATTCCTGGCGAAGGTAGAGATGGAGTGCTGTGACTTGATGACGGGCAGGAAGGGTTTGGACCCGATCAGCCAGCCCCCGATAGCCAGCAGCACCTTCAGGTTGCGGTTCTTCTGCTTCAAGGCCACGGTCTTCTCGTACAGACCTGGACAACAACATACACGTGTATCGAAACGTGTCAAAATGACCACTAGGTCCATCCCTCTCATACACTAGGTCCATTCCTCTCATTCACTAGGTCCATCCCTCTCATACACTAGGTCCATCCCTCTCATACACTAGGTCCATCCCTCTCATACACAAGGTCCATCCCTCTCATACACAAGGTCCATCCCTCTCATACACTAGGTCCATCCCTCTCATACACTAGGTCCATCCCTCTCATACACTAGGTCCATCCCTCTCATACACTAGGTCCATCCCTCTCATTCACTAGGTCCATCCCTCTCATACACTAGGTCCATCCCTCTCATTCACTAGGTCCCTCCCTCTCATACACTAGGTCCATCCCTCTCATACATTAGGTCCATCCCTCTCATACACTAGGTCCATACCTCTCATACATTAGGTCCATCCCTCTCATACACTAGGTCCATCCCTCTCATACACTAGGTCCATCCCTCTCATACACTAGGTCCATCCCTCTCATTCACTAGGTCCCTCCCTCTCATACACTAGGTCCATCCCTCTCATACACTAGGTCCATCCCTCTCATACACTAGGTCCATCCCTCTCATACACTAGGTCCATCCCTCTCATTCACTAGGTCCCTCCCTCTCATACACAAGGTCCATCCCTCACATACACTAGGTCCATCCCTCTCATACACTAGGTCCCTCCCTCACATACATTAGGTCCATCCCTCTCATACACTAGGTCACTAGGTCCATCCCCGCATTGTCTATACCTACGCTACAGAGGGCCGATATCATTTGAGTAAATCATCAAAGACTGTTAGTTATGTATGTTGAGTTCATTTTCGTAAAGTCTTACAGGCCGTCATTTTACGTCACACATCAAGATTTGATAAACGTCATTAATGCAGGAAGATGACATTGGTGACGAGTCGATAATCTGTGATGTGTAACAGTGTGACGTCACGTTGGACAAAATGACGACACTGACAACACTGTGACGTCCCGTTTAACAAAAATGCAACACAGACAAGTGTGACGTCAATTTCAACAAAATGACGACTCTCACTACTGTGTGACGTCACTTTAAACAAAATGACAACACTGAAAACAGTAAGACGTCAATTTCAACAAAATGACAACACTGACAACATAGTGACGTCACTGACCTTCGGGTGTGACGGACTTGACGCCGAGACCGTCATCAGTGGGCTGGAAGAAGGCGAAGATGACGTGTGTGCAGAGAGTCGGGTCAATGTTTTCCGGCAGGAACTTGCCGGGTCCAGTGCGGTATTGGGCGTCACTACTGTAGTAACAGAACAGCTTCTTGCTCCCTGCAATAGCACACTGAACTGAACTGAACCGAACTTTATTTTACAAGGATTAAGATTTAAGGCTGAGAGAGAGAGAGAGAGAGAGAGAGAGAGAGAGAGAGAGAGAGAGAGAGAGAGAGAGAGAGAGAGAGAGAGAGAGAGAGAGAGAGAGAGAGAGAGACAGACAGACAGACAGACAGACAGAGAGACAGGGACAGAGGGGTTATTTGAGTTGCATTATTTGTTTAGGGTGGTGGGTAGTATGTTTGACAGAGCTGGGGACAGTACAAATCACACGAAAGGTTGTTTACCTAAACACGTTAAAGTTTAATTATGGAACAAGACGCTTATAAATATACGCTCATTAGTCAGAGACACCGTAACACTGTCACACCGTAACACAGACACCGTAACACGGTCACACCGTAACACAGACACCGTAACACGGTCACACCGTAACACGGTCACACCGTAACACGGTCACACCGTAACACGGTCACACCGTAACACAGACACCATAACACGGTCACACCGTAACATAGACACCGTAACACGGTCATACCGTAACACAGACATCGTAACACGGTCACACCGTAACACAGACACCGTAACACTGTCACACCGTAACACTGTCACACCGTAACACGGTCCCAACACGTGTTTTAAAATTTAACTTCAAGCAACTTTCATGGACTAATTAGGAACTTGTTTCGCTGTCCGAAGGGTTAGCTGCTAATGAGCTATCACCATGATACACAAATCAACAATAACATGTGGTTACCTTTCATATAAACCAACTTCAAACACATATTAATTAATTCAACTCAAGCTAAAAAAAGAAACACTTGACAACACCTGTCTCAGACGGTTATAGAGCTTCCTCTTGTCATTTTTTTAGCAGCTGTAAAAAAGCTTTTAATGGCTTTATAAACACTGTGGGTTTTTTAATACAAGATTGATGGTTCTAGTTGTCCGTGCCTTGTCTAGTTCCAGACAATTATCATGTCACATCTTCCGACTTTGCAAGAATGCCTCTTCGTGTTTTTACCTTTTATTGTCATTTTTGCTTGTTTGTTTGTTCTGATTTTTGTATTTTGATTTTTCCCTCCTCCCCTTCCTTCCTCAGACACTTAAAGGAACGACAGCCAAACAACAGGTATTCAGGGGACGCATGGCGTAAAAATCATATCAAAGCCGTATCTCTGATGTTTATCAATACATCTTCATTAATCTTTGCACACAAATGTAAAAACTAAAACGAGCAAAGAGTTAGCTAAAATAAAGGCAACAGTCTTAATTGTTTGGCAAAAGACGTGTTAGAGACGATGCCGCTTCCTGTGTTTTATGGTCTGAAAGACGACTTGAATATAATGTCGTGTTGGCTGTAGCTGCTGTCCGTGGTGAGAACAGCAGGACTGTACTGAGTGCTTTGTGCTCACCTTGCGCCAAGCAGGCAAAGCCGACCAGCAGCAGCGCCACCTTCAAGAGAAGAAATACACAATTAATCATGGCACTAACAGCTTTTACACAATTAATCATGGCACTAACAGCTTTTACACAATTAATCATGGCACTAACAGCTTTTACACAATTAATCATGGCACTAACAGCTTTTACACAATTAATCATGGCACTAACAGCTTTTACACAATTAATCATGGCACTAACAGCTTTTACACAATTAATCATGGCACTAACAGCTTTTACACAATTAATCATGGCACTAACAGCTTTTACACAATTAATCATGGCACTAACAGCTTTTACACAATTAATCATGACACTAACAGCTTTTACAAACTTCTGAGTCTCGCTTACATTTCATTAAAGTAGCTGCATTGTTTTCATAAATCGCTTTTTGTTTTTGAGTGATAAATGCAAAGTAGATGTGTATTTTCCCCGTTATTTTGTTTCCGGACAACACGACAGCGTAAATCTCTGTGCGTGTGTGCGTTTTTTGTTTGTTTTTTCAAATCTTTTTTGTCTTTCTTTCTGTCTTTCTTTCCTTCTGACGTCTTTTCTCCTTTTGTTTGTTCTTACAAGAATGTGTTGAACTTCGAAAGTAACAAAACACACACACACACACACACACACACACACACACACAAACACACACACACACACACACTAACACACACACACACACACACACACACAAACACACACACACTAACACACACACACACACACGCACACCCACACACACACATACACACACACACGGGTAGGTCTCTTGACGTGTGTTCGTTAATGTGCCCACCTAATCCACCCAAAATGTCAGTCCGGGTACTCGGTTACCCAGCGCTTAGACTAAGCACCCCCTCCCCCTCCCCCTGTTGTCACTGGTGTGGGCGGGTCTGTGTGGGTGGAATAGTAGCCACGTAGTAACACATCTTGAATGTCAAACAGTGACAGTGTCGAAAGTTAACGAAAGAGAGAGAGAGAGAGAGAGAGAGAGAGAGAGAGAGAGAGAGAGAGAGAGAGAGAGAGAGAGAGAGAGAGAGAGAGAGAGAGAGAGAGAGAGAGAGAGAGAGAGAGAGAGAGAGAGAGAGAGAGAGAGCAAACAACGGCAATGCTGGTAGACAGCGTTTCAGTTTACATACTGGCTAGACCTCAGACAAATCGTATGCTATATTGTCATCGTATTCAAATATTCATGTTTCTGAAGTCATTACAACCCGAGCGAGATTTTATTCGGTAGCAACAGCTATCAAATATAACAAGAACAATAACAATAACAAACACTGTATTGTCCATCAAGATTAATACATAAACATGGTTAATTCAATTATGAGTCGTGTGTGAGTGTCTGGGCAGGTGTAAGAACCTTGTGCCGTTTTTCTGACAGAGATTCATCCGTGTCCCGACAAGACTCGTAACTCAACAAGACAAATGGCTGCACCGCGCTCCTGAGTCAAGGGAGACCACTCAATGTGACGGGCGAGCTGGCACGGAAGGCGTAACACTTCACAACACAGATCGTATGACTTTACTCATTTCTTTTGTTGCTACGTTTATTTTACTTTGGACGTTTTCCATTTGTGTTCGTCTGCAGCTTTTAAAAGCAAGATGCCAGCACAAAACCAGTTGGTTCAACAGGCCAATAATAACTTGAAGACAAAGCTCCCTAACAAGGCCATTTTGGACCATTGTTTAAAAAAACAAAAAAACAACCCAATGGATTAAAGAACATATTTGGAAAGGCCGCTAGAGGACATGTTGGTGATGATGGAAGGACATTGTAACTCTCCTCGACTCAAGATGGCCGCACAATGCCAAGTTCCGGTCAAGTTTCTCTCGGCCCAGTAATTCGTTATTGCTTCCCGTGGTTCGCCGAGACAACACAGCGTCAAGTAATCGGTCACCAAGACGAATTGCAAGCAAGATGTGGATGTACTCACAAATCCCCATGAGTATCTATAACTGCACGTTGCATTGTTATTTAGTGTGTCTGCATGTCAGAGACAAATGACGAAGCAAATTGTACTAAGTTTCAGATGTCGTCCGGGCAGGTAGCTCTCGGAGGACACAACACCTGGCTTACATCACTGAATATGGAGTGAAGATGACGTCATAAAGTTTACGTTTGCACCAGAAGGGGCATGGGTACGTTCATTCACCGGTTTGTCAGAAGGTCTTGACGAGCTTAATGCCCCTACTGTGTGTGTGTCGCCTGCCGTAATGTCTTGACGAGCTTAATCCCCCTACTGTGTGTGTGTCGCCTGCCGTAATGTCTTGACGAGCTTAATCCCCCTACTGTGTGTGTGTCGCCTGCCGTAATGTCTTGACGAGCTTAATCCCCCTACTGTGTGTGTGTCGCCTGCCGTAATGTCTTGACGAGCTTAATGCCCCTACTGTGTGTGTGTCGCCTGCCGTAATGTCTTCATTTGTTGGATGCATGTAGTGGTGTTATATATAAATGAATGTCGTGCGATTAATGACGGTATTTTTGACACAGGGAGGAGGGGATGGGGGTGAAGTTTTTTGTGTGTGTTTTGTTTAAATTTGCCAAGCACATCATTGTGGGGCTTTTAATAAAAAAAATTCAAGCATCCGTCTACAACGTATCATCCTTCATCCTTCAACATTTACACAATACTGAAATATGGGGGTGAAGGTTGTTTGGAGTAGATGGGGGTTGGGGGGGGGGGGTGAGAGGGTTGCTGGTTGCTTGGTGAATATAAGATGTTTGATGTTTCACACACACACACACACACACACACACACACACACACACACACACACACACACACACACACACACACACACACACACACACACACACACATGAACAAACAATATGACGCAATGTTTTGACTTAACCTTTGTTTAAGCCAGTGTTGAAAGCAATGTAGCTGGAGGAGAAAGGTGTAACGCCCAGGTAATGTCGGTGTGTGTACAGTAACGCCCAGGTAATGTCGGTGTGTGTACAGTAACGCCCAGGTAATGTCGGTGTGTGTACAGTAACGCCCAGGTAATGTCGGTGTGTGTACAGTAACGCCCAGGTAATGTCGGTGTGTGTACAGTAACGCCCAGGTAATGTCGGTGTGTGTACAGTAACGCCCAGGTAATGTTGGTGTGTGTACAGTAACGCCCAGGTAATGTTGGTGTGTGTACAGTAACGCCCAGGTAATGTTGGTGTGTGTACAGTAACGCCCAGGTAATGTCGGTGTGTGTACAGTAACGCCCAGGTAATGTCGGTGTGTGTACAGTAACGCCCAGGTAATGTCGGTGTGTGTACAGTAACGCCCAGGTAATGTCGGTGTGTGTACAGTAACGCCCAGGTAATGTTGGTGTGTGTACAGTAACGCCCAGGTAATGTCGGTGTGTGTACAGTAACGCCCAGGTAATGTTGGTGTGTGTACAGTAACGCCCAGGTAATGTCGGTGTGTGTACAGTAACGCCCAGGTAATGTCGGTGTGTGTACAGCAACGCCCAGGTAATGTTGGTGTGTGTACAGTAACGCCCAGGTAATGTTGGTGTGTGTACAGTAACGCCCAGGTAATGTCGGTGTGTGTACAGTAACGCCCAGGTAATGTCGGTGTGTGTACAGTAACGCCCAGGTAATGTCGGTGTGTGTACAATGTGTGCTTATTGTTCGCACCTACCTGACTGCTACCTGTCAGCAAACACTAACACGGGTAACCTGTTAACCTTTAGTCGCCGCTTTGAAATACAATACTTGGTTGAGGTACATAAGGACTTTCTGCATTTAAAGCGAGGGACTGTAGAACTTCAACACATTCTCGTAAAAAAAAAAACACACAGAAAAGACAGAAAGAAAGAAAGAAAGAAAGAAAGAAAGAACGACAAAAAGACAGAAATAAGAAAGAAAGAAAAAAGGAAGAAAAAAAAAAGAAAGAACGAAAATAAAAAGAAAGAAAAGAAAGATAGAAAGAACAAGTCGCGTAAGGCGAAAATACAACATTTAGTCAAGTAGCTGTCGAACTCACAGAATGAAACTGAACGCAATGCAATTTTTCAGCAAGACCGTATACTCGTAGCATCGTCTGTCCACCGCTCGTGGC